>NW_007243758.1:0-839 GCF_000164805.1 Carlito syrichta
GATAGGGATGGTGAGTACATCGAGGGAGTAAGGAATGTCTATCAGAACTGGGTTCAAGTCCAGACTATGCCACTTGAGTATTTTGAGCTATTGAGCAAGCCTCATATTTGTAGACTTTGAAGCCTTTTGCACATGGCAGAGAACTGCCCTGGAGAATAACTTTAGACTGGCATCATTGTTTCTCTAAAGATCCACTGTAATGTCTATAGGTAAGGTATATGACTTAAGGGTAGATCTTTTGAATTATTTCACTTTTGGGGACTTAGATTCTCTACCAGTGGAATGGGAAAGAAGATGCCTTACTCTGCTCTTCCCCCCTTCTACTGTATTAAACCTGTTCAAGAGCCCTTTGAGGGTAGGGCTGCTTCTTCACTTTTAATTCTGATGCACCTAACATGGTGCCTGTTACGTAGTAGGCACCCAGTAAATAAGCACTTAGTAAATGAAGGTAACTGTGAGAAGCTCTTCAGAGAGAGGCATTATGTAAGTATAAGAATCAAATGCTGATCTCCAGGTCTTTGTGCTAGGATATTCTGGGTGTGAAGTTATGAGGGAGTGTCTAACCATAGGAAGCTCCTTTGCATATTCCCCCAGACACCTCAGATCCCAGGAGTGAACCTTGGTTTGATATCCCCAGCTGACTCCCCACTGGCTTGTTCCTGGGTTGGCCTGTCTCTGTGCAGCAGCAATACCTCAGAAAAATTCCATCAGGGAGCATTTTCTTCTCTTTCCCTACTGACAGTTGATGGTTTGAGCATTGCATTTACTAAGACAGTATGTAGTCAAGTACTTCATGTACATTTTTTCTGTAAACCCTCATGATGGTGCTGTGAAGTGGT
>NW_007243759.1:0-864 GCF_000164805.1 Carlito syrichta
GCTCAACAGTTGAATGTTTTTGTATTTTAAGCATCTGCTTTGGGCTGGATTTTCAGTCATGGATGCCCACTGGAATAACTTGGGGAGTATAAAAACTAAGTCTAGAGATTCTGAGTTAATCAGTTTGAAGTGTGGCCTTGACACTGGGTTTTTTTTTTTTTAATTGGAGTCTCACTCTGTTGCCCAGACTGGAGTGCAGTGGCATGTTCACAGCCACTACAGCCTCGATCTGGTGGGCTCAGGTGATCCTTCTGCCTCAGCCTTCCAAGTAGCTGGAAATACAGGCATGTGCCACCATGCATGGCTAATTTTTTTATTTATTGTAGAGTTGAGGTCTCGCCAATTTGCCCAGACTGGTCTCGAACCCGTGGCCACTGGCAATCCTCTCACCTTGACCTCCCAAAGTGCTGGGATTATACACCACACCTGACTGACACTGGGGTTTCTTTTTTTTTTTTGGAGTTGGAGTTGGAGTATCACTCTGTCGCCCAGACTGGAGTGCAGTGGCCGCTCCCGGCAACCGCAGCCTCGATCCGCTGGGCTCTGCCGATCCTTCCACCTCGGCCTTGAGTAGCTGAAATTACAGGCATGTGCTACCACACCCAGCTGATTTTTTTTTATTTATTGTAGAGATGAGGTCTCACTGCCCAGGCAGGACTCAAACCTGCGGGCTCAGGCAATCCACTCACCGTAACCTCCCAAAGGTGCGGGATTACAGGCTGAGGCACTGCGCCCGGCTTATTTTTCATTTTATTGTAGAGATGAGGTCTCACCTGCTCAGGCAGGTCACTAAACCGCAGGCTCAGGCGATCCACTCACCTCAGCCTCCCAAAGGCATGGGATTACAGGCTGAGCCACCGAGCC
>NW_007243760.1:0-787 GCF_000164805.1 Carlito syrichta
AATAGCCATGTGAGTTAGCTGACAAGTGGATGCTACCACCCCAGTCAAGCCTTTGGCATATAGGTATCCCCTGCTGACAGACTGCCTGCAACTGAATGAGACACCCAGCTGGGGAACTCCTTGATTCTTTTTTTTTCTTGAATTGGAGTCTCACTCTGTCACCCAGACTGGAGTGCAGTGGCTGCTCCCAGCCACCGCAGCCTCGACCTGCTGGGCTCCGGCGATCCTTCCGCCTCAGCCTTCCAAGTAGCTGGAACTACAGGCACATGCTACCACTCTCGGCTAATTTTTTTGATTTATTGTAGAGATGAGGTCTCGCCTGCCCAGTCGGGTCTCAAACCCACAGGCTCAGGCAATCCACTTCTTAACTTGCAGCAACTAGAATGTTTTAAGTCACTGCTTTGGGATCATTTGTTACACAGCAATAGTTAGTAAAGGCATTAATTAATTAGGATCTACAAGGTTAGTTTAACTGTGGAGGAGGAGACTTAGGCACTGCCTGTGCAGATCTGCTAGGGTGCATCAGAGGAATATCTCTGGTGATCAGACTCACAAAAACTTAACCTACAGCCTGGGATGTCTCCTACAGCAGGTGAATACCTGTGCCATGACTTGGGGGGCATATCTTTAATGAGACATGGACACAAGTTCAGTCTTCCTGGCACTTTCCGCTTAATAGTAACAAAGGCATTCACATTTGTTATGAAGGACAAGCGTTTTTAGGAACAATTTAGCATGTAGAATGTGTGGTTTGCAACTGTTATACAGGCATCAAAGTGGGGAGATC
>NW_007243761.1:0-1050 GCF_000164805.1 Carlito syrichta
TTTTGACAAAGATGTGAAAGTATTCACAGGAAAAATGCAGTATTTCTTTCTTCTTCTTCTTTTTTTTTTTTGAGAAAGCAGGATTTATTGAGAGACAGAAAAGCTCTCATGGTGAGAGGGGACCCCTGGGGGTTGCCCAAAATGCAGTATTTCAACCAGTGCTATGGAATAACTGGATATATCCATGAGCAAAAAATGAACTTTGAGTCAAACCTCATGAATATACAAAAACTGACTCTAAATAGACCATAGACCTAAACATAAAATCTAAAACTTTAAAACTTCTGGAAGAAAATATAGGAGAAAAACTTAAATTGGGGGAGGGAGGGTCTCTCCTCGTATACTGTTACTACTGCTTTGGTGGGTTTAAGTCTACCACCTTGCTGTTTGTGTTCCATTTGTTCCTTCTGTTTCTTGGGTCTGTCACTTTTTTCATAGGTATTTTATTTATATTTCTTCTGTTGGTTTCTTAGTGCTTTTTTAAAAATTTTTTATTGTTCCTCCAGGACTAGCAATGCATTCTTCACAGTCTATTTAGTGTCAAAATTGTTCTAATTCACACTTGATTCCACTTCGTCCTTCCCCGCATTTCCCACTTGTTACTTTACACTTGGCACCTCTCCTCATACTTCATACATTACACATCACAGATCTAATAGCTTTTACAATAGTAAAATTCCATTCATCCACCACCCCAACATTTGTGCTTTGTCCATATATTTACTTCTACATACATTGTAAAGTCCACTTTATAACGCTATTATTTTTGTTCTAAACAGTTACCTTTTAAGGAAATTATAAGGCAAAAATAGATCTCTTATATGCCCCATTTATTTGCCATTCCTGGCATTCCTTTTCTTCTCCTTTCTGTAGTTTTAGGTTTCTATTTGGTATCATTCCCCAGGAGCCTAAAAAATGGCTTTCAGCATTTTTAGTTTTGCTGGTCTGATGGATCTGCGTTCTCTCCACTTCCATTTACCTGAAATAAAATGTCGTTATTTCAGCCCATTTCTAGATAAATACTTATTCTGATATAAAATTCTCAGTTGA
>NW_007243762.1:0-730 GCF_000164805.1 Carlito syrichta
GAACATAGCCAGCACTGATTTGGCCTGGATGGTTCAGGATAATGACCTGAGCGGTGAAGCCAGCTGCTTCCATTGGTGGATCATTTTTGCTATCACCAGCAACATTGCCACGGCGAACATCTTTGACAGACACATTCTTGACATTGAAGCCCACGTTATCCCCAGGAAGGGCTTTCACTCAAAGCTTCATGGTGCATTTCAACAGACTTCACTTCAGCTTTAATGTTGACTGGAGCAAAGGGGACCACCATGCCAGGTTTGAGGACACCAGTCTCCACTCGGCCCACAGGGACAGTCCCAATACCACCAATCTTGTAGACATCCTGGAGAGGCAGACGCAGGGGCTTGTCAGTTGGATGAGTTGGTGGCAGGATGCAGTCCAGTGCTTCAAGCAGTGTGGTTCCACTGGCGTTACCATCTTTATGGGTGACTTTCCATCCCTTGAACCAAGGCATGTTAGCACTTGGCTCCAGCATGTTGTCACCATTCCAACCAGAAATTGGCACAAATGCTACTGTGTCAGGATTGTAGCCAATTTTTCTTAATGTAAGTGCTGACTTCCTTAACAATTTCTTCGTATCTCTTCTGGCTGTAGGGTGGCTCAGTGGAATCCGTTTTGTTAACGCCAACAATTAGTTGCTTCACACCCAGTGTGTAAGCCAGGATGGCATGCTCACGGGTCTGCCTGTTCTTGGAAATACCAGCTTCAAATTCACCAACACCAGCAGCA
>NW_007243763.1:0-971 GCF_000164805.1 Carlito syrichta
TGCTAAAGGCTGGCTGAACATTGATAGGCATGCCAAGTGCAGAATATGATGATGTCAAAACTGCCAAAGCTGATTGCAAGATGCTGCACTTGTGTGGCTGGGCTGCAGGAGATGTTAGGGCTTTGCTTTGGCTGGATACGTTGGGTTTGCCAAAATGAAAGTTCTGCTAGACTGCTGCTGTCCATCAGGGTCCCCAAATGTGGGCTAAGAGGTGACTCGTGGAGTCGAAAGATGGATGAAAGTTGCAGTTGGTCCTCTGAGTGACTGTGCAGGTAACCTGGTGGAGCCTGGTGCTAAGGCAATGCTGCTGCTGGGTTGTGTGTTCCCAAGATCAGGAGTCCTCAGAGAGGATGGCATTTTGTTCTTCTTGGACATGGGGAGACTGGAGGATGACAGCCTTGGAGGAAGGGATGGTCTCCTTTGGAGTCGAAGACAGGCTTTGATGATGATGTTGCCGAGGTGCTTCTCACTAGAGTGGTGGTCACTGGAGGAGCCACAGTGGGGAGGATCCTAAAACAGGGGCAGTGGGGAGACAGGATCCTTGCAGTTTCCCAGTAGGTGATCCAAATCTCACCCGAGGGGTGGGTTTTTGACCAAGAGGAGGTTAAAATTGAGGTCGGAATTCAATTTGGTAAATAAATGTAGGTGGGTAGATCTCCACTGATACCTTCACAGTGCACCTCTTCCCCACATTGCCGTGGATATGGGGAAATAGAGAAAGAGCTCACTTGGGACCTGGGGGAAATGTGAAAATGACAGCCTTAGATGTGGGAGTAGTGTTTGTGTCAGTGATCTCAGAGTCTGAAGTGTGACTGGGATGGTGGAAATGGCTGCCGTGAAATGGATCGGCTTGCAAAGAGTCTTAGTGAGAGGGACTGGAAGAGGGTTATGGATGGAAAGACAAGGAGGGCAGTCGCTTCTGCAGAAGGGAGGCTTGAAGGATGGGTGTGGTTTTAGGAGGTAGAGAACCA
>NW_007243764.1:0-833 GCF_000164805.1 Carlito syrichta
CCATTCGCTCACTCAGCCTCCCAAGGCATGGGATTACAGAGATAATTCCCTACAAAGCCCGGCTCTTTCACTTTTAATAGTCAAAGATTTTATGAGAAATATTGAAACAGTCCTGTCCTGTATTAAAACCTTTGCGTTAATAAAGGTACTAACAGTGGTTATATCTTCTAATGATGTTAACAGCTTATTCAGAGCAACTTTGGGGATGGATTTTGGCAGGCTTAGTGGTCAAATCTTCTACTGCTGATGCCAGCAGCTTGAAAAAAGAAGAAAAAAACATTGACATTGCATCCAGAAGCTTACGATATTTTAGATGGAAGTTTATAGTAAGTGAGAAGTTGTTTCCTAAAACACAAGCATTCCATTATGTGCTTATAGAGACTGTACCTGGAGAGGCCTTTGGTTGTCAAATGGAATTTTGTGTCATGTGCATATCACAGCTGTTGGTATTGTCCTTTAAGCTTTGTCCATTCTTATTTATCTATATCCTGAGAAAACTTTTAAGAATCTGATACTTTAAGACTCCTTTTTCCTTCAAGACCAGATGTTTGTGAAAATTTTTCTGAGCTAAGTTCAGATAAGTTGAGGAAACATTTACTGAGAATCTGTGAAGCAGGATAAGATTAGTGATTGAGTGTGGGGAATGGAAACGAAGCAAGCAAGGAATGCAGAGAAGGTACATTACAGGCAAATTGAACTCTAGAGCATGCCCTATTGTTGTGTACTTGAAGTGGGGACAGAAAAAAGAGCTTATACAGGCACTTCTGACTGGAGCCTGTGTTCTGCATTATTATTCCCCTCTCCCCATCTAAAGAAAGAATTTTGAAATGCAG
>NW_007243765.1:0-1117 GCF_000164805.1 Carlito syrichta
TATTTTTCTTCTTTTTTCAGCTTCTGGCATCAGCAGTAGAAGATTTGACCACTAAGCCTGCCAAAATCCATCCCCAAAGTTGCTCTGAATAAGCTGTTAACATCATTAGAAGATATAACCACTGTTAGTACCTTTATTAAGGCAAAGGTTTTAATACAGGACAGGACTGTTTCAATATTTCTCATAAAATCTTTGACTATTAAAAGTGAAAGAGCCGGGCTTTGTAGGGAATTATCTCTGTAATCCCATGCCTTGGGAGGCTGAGGTGAGCGAATGGCTTGAGCCTGTGGGATTGAGACCCACCTGGGCAACTTGGCAAGACCTCATCTCTACAATAAATCAAAAAATTAGCCAGGCATGGTAGTGCACACCTGTAGTTCCGGCTACTTGGAAGGCTGAGTCAGAAGGATTGTTGGCGCCCAGCAGGTCGAGGTTGTGGTGGCCGGGAGCATGCCACTGCACTCCAGTCTGGGCAACAGAGTGAGACTCCAGCTCAAAAAAAGTGAAAGAAAAAAAATTAAGCCAACAGGGACCAGGAGGAAGTGATACTACTGAACTTCAATACCCATGTGTTTGCAAAATGACCTCAGCATGAGGCAATAGGAAGGAACAAGTCCATTGTGTTTTGTGAGAACCATGTTTAATGACAGAGACTGAACATAATCTGATGACTAAGATTCATTTTGCAGATCTGTGTGAAAAAAATTAATTTAAAAATTCACATAAAAAACTTTACAACAGTTCCCTACTGTACCCGCTGAAAAGTTGTGACAATGACAATGCTATGGTAATAGTAAACAAATAAAGTAATTAGTGAGGCAGACTAAGCTCCAGAAGCATAACATCATGAGTGGCAGTCCCAAAGAATGTTTATACTTGACAACAAACAGGGCTATAGATTGGCACTGTTACATTCTGAAACAGCTTCTACACCGCAGAAAAACCTATCAGGAAATTAAAAGTAAAGAAAAAGGTCTTTCATTTCTTCATTGAAAGTTAATGTTCAAAATATGGCAACTAGATCATAGGTAACAACTTAAGATGCCAATAGAAAAAATGTACTCCATTTCTATTCCTTGCTGTGCATGCACATTTCCCATTCACTTGACAGAACAAT
>NW_007243766.1:0-1031 GCF_000164805.1 Carlito syrichta
ACATAATCTGATGACTAAGATTCATTTTGCAGACCTGTGTGAAAAAAATTAATTTAAAAATTCACATAAAAAACTTTACAACAGTTCCCTACTGTACCCGCTGAAAAGTTGTGACAATGACAATGCTATGGTAATAGTAAACAAATAAAGTAATTAGTGAGGCAGACTAAGCTCCAGAAGCATAACATCATGAGTGGCAGTCCCAAAGAATGTTTATACTTGACAACAAACAGGGCTATAGATTGGCACTGTTACATTCTGAAACAGCTTCTACACCGCAGAAAAACCTATCAGGAAATTAAAAGTAAAGAAAAAGGTCTTTCATTTCCTCATTGAAAGTTAATGTTCAAAATATGGCAACTAGATCATAGGTAACAACTTAAGATGCCAATAGAAAAAATGTACTCCATTTCTATTCCTTGCTGTGCATGCACATTTCCCATTCACTTGACAGAACAATGAAATTAGGCTTATCTGTTTTATTATATTTATAGCTGATTTTACAGCCCAGCTCATCATTAAAACTATTTCTATCTGAATTCACAGACTCAAACACCTTCCCAGTAGTCTTATTTTCATAAATTCACTTAGAACAAGCTTACATAAATTTTATATTTTATATACTGTCATTAAACAAAATTTAAAGTTAACACCCAAAATAAAATTACATTTTCCACTTACAACTTTATTAAAGATAATTTTCTGGATTCCTAAATTCCACCAGGCCCATGTTACCTCAATTGTTCAGAAACAATACAAGTATGTAAGCAAAGAAATACACAGGAAGAGATTCACTTTTATCTGTTGAATCCTACCTGAATGGGTCTCCCTTGACAACCAAATTTTATTGTTTCAGCTTTTCAAGAGAAAAGCAGCAGCAGCACAATGGACACAATCAGGGTGGTGGCCCCACATCTATTCAGCCATGTGCAGAGCTTCTTCAATCTATTTGCAACAAGGTTGCAGTAGTTCATGCTAGAAAACAGGAGGAGAACAGGATTACTTTGGGGGTGCAATAGATTCCCCTGAGC
>NW_007243767.1:0-423 GCF_000164805.1 Carlito syrichta
GAGTTGGTTAAGGAGTTATCTGCCTGTTTTAACTAGTTGGTAAACGAGCTAACTAGCTAATTAGCTAGTTTAATGTGTTAGCAAGGTGACTTAACTTGGTTGATGAATCGATAGAATAGTTAGCTGTTTTAACACGTTGACTGACTACACGACCTACTTGTTAGCTGGCTTAACAAGTTGGTCAACTTGTCAGCACACTAGTTAGATGGGTTAGATAGTTGACTGACGAGTTGGCCCACTAGTCAGCTCTGTTAACTAGTTGCATGGCTGGTTTGCTGACCTAACTATTTGGCCGATACTAGGCCGATTAGTTAGATGACCTAACTTTTTCAGAGACTAATTAGCTGAGCTAACTTGTTGGCTGACAAGTTGGCCAATTTTTGGACGATTGGTTAGCTGACTTAACTATTTGGCTGCCTAGGC
>NW_007243768.1:0-8793 GCF_000164805.1 Carlito syrichta
GTGTTAAGAGGCCACTGCATGGACACCACATTAGTAAACATCACATTAGTAGCCACCACATCTCAAACATGGAGAAGGACCTTAGGTGTGGTGGAAACAGGCGGTTTTGTTTCCAGTTTTCCACATGAAGCCCTTCCTCTATAGGTATATCATGGCCCCTCAGCAGTCAGGGCTATGAACAAGGGAGTTTTTATGCACAGTTTATGCGGCCTCAGCTTACAGTGGGGCACTCAGTCTGTGCTGAGAAAGAAGGCCCTGTCCTGGCTGCAACCTGGGACTGAAGACCTTGGGCAAATGTGGTGATTCAAGCGTCAGAAAAGGTGGGTTTTCCCCCTGCTCGCCATTGAGGCACTGCAGGACCTGGAACCTTCTGTGCAGTGGAGGCCATGTGCCCTCTCCTAGCCATCCTGCTGAACCAATATTCAAAGTTAAGAGATTTTCAAACTGAAATTGAGCCCACTATCCTGTGTCTTTTCCAACAGTAAAGGTAAAGTTAATTGCAAAGCATAGGAAATGAATGTAGACACAAACAACCTCATCTGACAGCACCAAAGTCACATTCCAAAGTATTTAGGAAACTGCTTTGAAGCTATGTCCAAAGAAAAACTAGCATGCCATTATATATAGAGAGAAAATATTCATAATGACCAAAAAAATCTGCCTGACCATCAATAGATGAATGTGTGAGGATTCACACAGACACCAAGAATTATTATAAAGATTATTTACATGAAATAATTTGTGACACAGATGAAAAAATAAATCTTATCTGAACTTCCCTTTTCTGATTAAGGCAAAGAACAGAGAGAATACAGCTGCCATGAACCACTTCCGAGGAAATTCTTTCAAATGAAGCTGCCCTAAAGACAGACTGCCCATTCCATTACTTAATAAAGTTCAATAAGACCTTCCATACTCTACCATTGAAGGTCAAGAAATCATCCTTTTGTTAAATTGATAAACATAAACTATCATGTTGGGAGTCTGAGAATTTGTAAGCAGATGGGAAGAAATGTGAGTATCCTGGACATTCCATTTGTGGCTGTCATCCTACCAGCTCTCAGGGATTTGTCTAAGTCTGAATCCTAAATGAAATAGGTTTCTTTGCTTTTTTTTCTGCTTGACTATCTTTGCATATAAAGTCTGCATCTTCTTGCCCTCCTAAGGGATGCCTTTGTGTCTATGGCTAAGCCATGCAAAAGATTATGGTTTAAGTCACATTTTGAATGAGTAGACTCTCTGAAGCTAGGTGAGAAGACCAGGATTCTTTCTTTGGGAGTACTGCTTGTACTTAAAATTCTGCATCCTAACTCTGGCTTTGATGCCTCTTTCTTCTGCTCTTGGGCTACACATTTGGCTTTTTATTTTGAGATGTCTGTTCTCCCTACTTGATCCTCCTCCTCTTATGGAAACTTCTCAGCTGACTAAAACTTCTACTTCTCAAATCCCTGCTGATTATATGCTCCACCAATATGGAACTGATTCTGTCCACTTATTTTCTGTTGGCATGAATTTACTGAGGATAATTTAGAAGTAAATGGCACCTTTGAGAAAATATAAATCTCTCAAGTTGTCTTCTTTAAGACCATTCTTTTCCCACTCTAGTCACTTGACTATAATTATTGAAATTTTAGGCCTCTCTTACTCCCTTCAGAGGTTCTGAAGGTATTCAGGAATACCCAAAAGAAAAAGCCTGAATCTCTCTCTCTCTCTCTCTCTCTCTCTCTCACACACACACACACACACACACACACACACACACACACACACACACAAAGCTAATTGGAAACAAAATTTTATCCTCAGTCTCCATAAGTTTATATATCAGGACAAATAAAAATTGTAAGAATCTTTAAAAATATTAGTAAAAAATTTTGAGCAAGTAACATATTACTCCACAATCCAAAAATGCAATTGTGATTTTTTTTTAAGTATAGCATATACCTGTATTGTGACTCAGTTCATGTCTGAAGGCATTGGAATCAGGGAGGCTTGTAAACTCTGATTCCAAGGCCTAAGGTCAGAGAACTGGTATGGGGGAAGGAGGGATGGACACTAGTGTAAGGCCAGAGTTCACAGGCCAAAGAACCCGGAGATCTGATGTCTACAATCAGGAGAAAAATTATGTTTCAGCTCCAGGATAGGGAGAGAGAATTTGCCTTTCCCTGCCTTTCTGTTTTATGTTGGCCTCTGCTGATTGAATGGAGCCTACTGCTCCTGAGTGAGGGAGCATCTTCCTTATCTCAGTCTACTGATTCAAATGCCAGTCTCTTCCACAAACAGCCTGAAAACACATGCAGAAAAAGTGCTTTACCAGCTATCTGTATATCTCTAAATTCCGGCAAATTGACACTTAAAATTTACCATCACAAACAGTATTTATACCTGATTCATGGCTAAAATTTTAGAATAGGAGTTCTATTGTTGCTATCTGTATTATATTTATCTGTATTATGATACATATTTTCTTATCTTTGGATGATACTGCAAAACTAATTTACAAAATCCTTTGAAAGACCTCCAGTATAAATTGACTTGAAAAAAAGAAACACTTTTAAATTAAATATTCTTAAAACTTCCAGAAATATTGGAACTGAGTCAAATGATTTTTAAGTTCACACGATCTGAGCAAACCTTGGGTAAAGGAGACTAATTTAACATTTTGGCTTAGTAAAACAAGAATGTGTTCAGCGTTGTCACCATTAAATATAAAATAGATATACATCTTTTTTCTAGTTTGAGTTCCAGTGAAATAAGTTAATGTAATATTTCCTAGTTATTTAAAATCTTAAAGCTTATAGAGTTAATTCTAATTAAATTAAGCCATTCAACTAAAAAAATACTATTTTAATGATAATTGTGTTTTACAGTAAATCTGGCAAATAATCATTTCCAAAATATTTTAGGCAATTTGCAACCTTAAAGTTAAGTAAAATACATTCATTAAATATCAAGATCATTTGTAAATGAGATAAAATACTAAAACATTGTTAACTGAAAATAAGTTGAAGTTTATATTCTTTTGAACTCTTATTTTTACAGAGAGGCTACATATATTTTGGTCTGTTAAAAAACATGCTCCCTTTACTACATTGAAAAATTGTATTATAAAGGAACATACAGCATTCTAGAAATTGTGAGACTGTATATTTATAAATTTTCTAACACTATAGAATGCTGATGTATGCCAGGCAACTTGAAACTGTCTACTTCCTAGTTTTTTCAGGAAAATACAGGTTACTAAGGGTTAAAATTATAATCAATATATGTAAATAAAACAACCAGAAATAACATGAAGGGAAATAACTCTATGTGAAGTAGGCAAGAAAAGTAGAATGTGTTTTGCAAGCTTATTTTTGATAAAAAAATTTTTTAATGTATGTTTTTGATAACAAAGTAAAATTACAGGACATTCCAAAAGAACAAAATACATAGTACAAAATCCGAGTAGGTATAGAAAATTATAGAGGGTGTGTGAGGGGAGTTATTTATGTTGTATGCTCAAGTTAAGATTGAATAATTTATTTAAAAGATTTAGTTTTAAATGAGCTTAATAGTTGACTGATGAAAACCTATAAAAACTGCAGGTTTTGTCCTTCTGTTAAAATTACAAAGTTTTCTCAGATTTTTAGTTTGTTCTTTTTTTAAATCTTGTTTTTGTAGTGATGTGGTCTTGCTATATTGTCTAGGGTGGTCTCAAACTCCTGATCTCAAGTAATCCTCTCACCTTGGCCTCCTTAAGTGCTGGGAATCCAGGCATGAGATATCACACTTGGCCTTATTATTGGACTGCTCTTAATAAGATGTTGTAAAAAGTTGTATTTTTTTTTACCTTTGAACTAAGCAGCATCAGAAACAAAGATTCTGCAAAATTTCAACACCTCTGGTAATTGTAAACAATCCTAAAACTACTATACCTATATTATGAATGGAACAATTGCTTAGATAATGACTTCTGTTTCTATTTATTCAAATAATAACCATTTCAAATATGGTGTAAAGTGTATACACATTTTTTGTCAATCCAATAAATACAAAATATGTGCATCTCTGTTGAAAAATTAGCCTCTAAACACAAAGAGGTACCCAATGGATATTAAGAGACAATGCAATGAGGGCACTTCCCATAAAAAAATGGCACTTACCAAATACTAATAAATACATATATACTTTCAACGAATTAATACAAAAGTGGGAGATGGGGTTAGATAACAATAGAACTGGCTGGAGTGTGAGTATCTGCAAAAGCAAGTGTCCATAAAGACTGCATCAGTGGGTGAGTCAAAGTCCATCTGAGAGGAGACTTGGGTCCAGGGATCCAGGGCTTTCTTCTGGAGGTGACTGCAACCCACCACTGCCCTGAGATTGGAGCTCCAGTAGGCAGTATTATCTACAATTCTCATGAGTCTCTTGAGAGAAGGCAGCAGAGAATAGCTGCTCCTCAGCACTTGGCACCTGGCCATGCCATCACCTGCAGCATCAGGCCCAGCCCTGGCAGCAGGAATCATGGAGAAGGCATGGCAAGGAACTCTGGAACTGAGCCCCGCTGCCAGTGAGGAGACCCTTGCTGCCGCAATTTTCTCTGTCCCAGGACTGGGAAGAGATCTGCATTGCCCTGCCCAGTTCTGTCCAGCCTCCAATCTGAGACCTAGAGATGGTCTCCACAACCCTCGGGGATAGATCATCAGACTCAAAGAGATAGATGCTCCCCACACACTGGAACAGGCATATACATATCATCTGAGTGGGAGGCTTGACAGCAGTGACAGTAGCAGATCAGTTGGGTGAGTCCTGATCTGATTCACTCTCCTCCCACAGCAGTCCACAAGGCATCTCACCCATGATGATAGAAACCCTATCAACCTGCACTGAGAGTGGAGGGAATGGACTGGAAACCAGAGCCACTCCCTAACACAGTGGCAGCCAAAAGCAGCAGCAGCCAAAAGCAGTACAGTGCTTGGAAAAGGAACCTGCAGCTCCAGAAATGGTCACAGAGTGAACTCTTTTTTTCCTTTCTGTTCTTGTTTACATTTTTGTACTTGTTTTGTTTTTATTACTTTATTGTTTTTAGATTTTCTGTTTGTGTATGGCTATTTCTGAGCATGAGTACATCAAAAGAGGTTGTTTGTTTGTATGATTGTATGTTTTTGTTTTTTCTGTCTTTGGTCCTTTGTTTATTCATTAGTTGGTGTGCCTCTCTGTTTTCCCTCTTCTTCTTTTCTTTTTTAACCTTCCTTTCATCTCCCTCCTTCATTTTTCCACTCTTTTCCTTTTTCTTATCTCGTTTTGCTTCCAAGAGACAAATAAACACCACACCACATGGAAAGATGGTAAGGTTGTGGGAAGTGAGTTCCAGGGGATCCCGACACCCATCAATGGTTACTGACATCTGCAGATAGCTCCTGAACCACTGCTCCACACTCAATCAAATCTCAAAACTGCAAAAAGCACAGTCCCCCAGTCTGGCTTCAAAATTGAATAAATCCAAATGATCTGCTTCAGAAAGAATAGGGGATTGAGCAAACAGCAGTAGACGCTATCCCCCATCACTGAGCAACAGAATTAAATAGGCAGGGAGAGAAGGAAAACCTTCACAAATGAGAAGAATCAATGGAAGAATACAGGTCTCATACAGACCCCTAGGAAAACAGTAACTGAGAATAAAAATTTTGGAACTCAAACAATGAAGAACCTCCAGAACTCCTGGTCTCAAACCACAAACCCAAATATCAAGATATTAATAGAGAGAATAAATAGAAATGAGGAGACACAACAGCAAAGAATAAAGGAGTCAATAACAGAGATGACAGCAATAAAAATACAGTGAATGAAATGAATAACAAACTGATAAGCATGGAAAGCAGAATAAACAAAGTAGAAGAAAGAGTGTCAGAGCTGGAGGACCAAAATATGGAACTAACCCAAAATGTTAAAAACAAAGAAAAGAAGCTGGAAAAGACAGAACAAAGCCTCCAAGAGATGAACGATTATATCAAGAGTCTGAACCTAAGTTTAATCTGAGTCCCTGAGGCAAATAAAGTGATAGAGAATACACTGGAACAAACATCCCATGAAATTACCCAAGAAAACTTTCCTCATCTCATCAAAGGCATGATTATTCAAACACAAGAGATTCAGAGTACCCCTGCAAGACATCAAATGAGAAGACCAACTCTGAGACATATAGTAATTCACCTACACAAAGTAGGTATAAAAGAAAAAATTCTAAAGGCAGCAAGAGAGAAAGGTCAGACTACCTACCAGAGAAGACTGATTAAAATAGCAGCAAACTTATCTGCAGAAACACTACAAGCTAGAAGAGACTGGTGTCCAATTTTCAAAGTTCTGAAAGATAAGTAATTTCAACCAAGAATTTCATACCCAGCTAAGCTAAGCTTCAACAATGATGGAGAATTAAAATCCTTCTCAGACATTCAATTCCTAAGAATTTATGCTGCCTCCAGACCACCTCTACAAGAAATATTTAAGAAAGTATTAAACACAGAAGAAAGAAAAAACAGAACAACCACACCCTTTGCAAGAATGCAGGGAAAAGATTGAACACATATAAATCAAGCCAAAAATCAAAAGAAAGTCAACTACAAAAAAACAAACAAGCAACAACAAACTCTATAAGAACCTCATGATAGGGATAAACTCTCACATCTCAATATGTAGGCAAAATGTAAGTGGACTAAATGTACCAGAGAAAAGACATAGACTGGCAAATTGGAAAGAAAAATCATAATGCAGTAACATGCTATCTCCAGGAGACTCATATCACCAGAAAGTAGACCCACAGACTTAAAGTAAGAAGATGGAAAACAAATTTTCATGTGAACAGAACACAAAAGAAAGCAGGAGTTTTTATCTTAATATCAAAATACCCTTTAAGTTATCAAAAATATTTTAAAAGATACAGAGGTTCACTACATAACAATAAAAGGTTAAATCTATCAACAAGAAATATCCATTCTAACCATATAAGCACCCAACATAGGAGCACCAACCTTCATAAAGCAACTTTTAGATATTTTAAGGTATTGACTCTAGCACTATCATAGCTGGGGACTTAAATATCCCACTAACAACCCTAGAAAGAGCATTGAGACAAAAAACAAACAAACAAACAAAAAACCGAGATCTGGAACCTCAACTAGATGCTTGCCTAAATAGAGTTGATAGATAGCTACAGAACACTCCACCGATAACCACGGAATATATATTCTATTCATCACCACAAGGAACATATTCGAAGATCAACCACAACCTCGGCCATAAATCAATCATAAACAAATTTCATAAGATCAAAATACTACCAAGAACCTTCTGAACAACAGAATGTCCTGACATTGAACAGCATGATGCTGAATGACTCCAGGGACAGCATAGAAATCAAAACAGAATTTAAAAGATTCCTGGAAACAAATTAAAATTAAAAAACATCCTACCAAAACTTCTGGGATGCTATGAAAACAGTTCTAAGAGGGTAACGTATACCTCTATGAACACACATGAAGAAAATGGGATGATCACAAGTTAGCAGCCTAACAAATCACCTAAAAATGCTGAAAAAGCAAGACCATCAAAACCCTAACTTTAGCAGAAGGATCCATATTACCAAAATAAAAGCCCAAATATTGGACATAGAAGACAAAAAAATAGTAGGAAAAAATCAGTGAAACAAAAAGCTGGTTCTTTAAAAGGATAAACAAGATTGATGGCCCCCCTAGACAAATTGACAAAGAAAAAGAGAGAAAAAGCCCAAACAAACACAATTAGAAATGAAAAAGAACAAGTCACAATTGAAACTGAAGAAATAGAGAAGATTATTAGAGATTACTATATACACTTGTGTGGAAACAAACTTGAAAACCTAAATGTAATGGAAGACTTTCTGACATGAAATAACTTCCTAAGGTTGAAACAAGAAGAAATTTAGACTCAAAACAGACTAATAACAACCCAGGAAATTGACTTTGCCATAAGAAAACAACCTACAAAAAAAAAAAAAAAAGCCCTGAACTCGATGACGTTTCAGTGGAATTCTACAAAACATATTAGGAGGAGTTGATACCAAACCTATTGAAAGCATTCCAGGAAATAGAGGAAGATGAAACTCTCACCAAATCATTTCATGAAGCTAACATCACATTGACAACCAAACCCTTTACCGGCCAACAAATAAAGAGAACTAAAGGCCAGTATCCTTGATGAACATAAATGCTAAAATTCTCAATCAGATTCTAGCAAACCGGATCCAACAATACATCTCAAAAATCATCCACCATGACCAAGTAAGCTTCATCCCTGGAATGCAGGACTGGTCCAACATCCACATGACCATAAACATAATTAAATACATCAACGGATGTAAAAACAAGAATCACACAATTATATCATTAGACACAGAAAAAGTTTTCAATAAAATCCAGCATCCATTCTTGATAAAAACACTTGAATACCTAGGTATAGATGGAACATACCTCATAATAGTAAGAGCCATCTATGAGAAACCCAAAGACAACATACTGGTAATCAGACAGAAATTGGAAACAATTCCCCTGAAAACCAGAAAAAGACATGGCTGTCCACTCTCACTGTCCTGTTCAAAATAGTGTTGGATGCCCTAGCTAGAGTAATTGGGCAACAGAAGTAAATCAGGGGTATCCAAATAGGAAAAGAGGAAGCTAAGTAATCCCTCTGCTGACAACATAATCCTATCCCCTGAAAACCCAAGAGAATCTGTCAGAAACCTCCTTGCACTCATAAAAGGTTTTGGCAAAGTCTCAG
>NW_007243769.1:0-4547 GCF_000164805.1 Carlito syrichta
CTTTCTAATGTTGCCTTTGATCCCTGCCTCTACCAAAGAAAACCCCACTTAACAAAATCTCAAAACCCCAAAGATCTTTTAATCATTCATATACTGGTCAATTGTATTGCAATTTTATTTTGTTTCATTAAATTTTAATCTATATCACAGCAAATAGAGAAAATTGGAGTTATGTATATGTGAAAAGCCAGCTGATACCAAAAGTGGTACCAACAATGTCCACAGCTATTACATTGTCTAGCCACAGTATTGAGCAATTTCCATATCTGTTTTTCTCTCAGTAAAAAACTTCCAATTCCATATAGAGGGGTATTTGGCAGCATTCTCATGCTCAGGTTGAGCCTGGCTTTTCATGGTCTCACGCTTTGGCCCCTCCTCTTCTGTAATGGGTGTTGACATCATTGGTTCATGAATATTGGGCTTCCTCCTTAGAGTTGGTTGGAGGCTGACATCTTGGAATTAGTTATTAGTTTGAGGCTTGGGTGGTGACTGGAGCTTGGTCTCAGCAGTGGAAACAGGCATATTGTGGAGAGAAGTGCAAGGTGAAAAACTGCACATTCCCTACAGAGGTGTATTTGGTAGCATTCTTAGGCTGATGTTGAGCCTGGATTTTCATGGCCTCATGCTCTGGCCTCTGCTCTTCTGTGATGAGTGTTGACATTACTGGTTCAGGAACATTGGGCTTCCACAATAGAGTTGTTTGGAGGCTGGAGTCTTAGAGTAGGTACTGGTTTTGAGGCTTGGGTGGTGACTGGAGCTTGGTCTCAGCAGTGGAAGCAGACCTATTGTGGAGAGCAGTGCAAGATGATGTAAGGTATGCTGCCAGCCTAAAAGCAGCACATGGAGGGATAGTAGGCTGGCCAGAATCTGTAAGACTGAGCTGTGTTGTGCTGGTGAATATTTGCTGAACTGGGGGAAGGACCATCAAATATGTGTTGATAGGAGCTGGTTGGGATGGATTGACTTGAGGTAGTAGACCCAGGTATGGTAAAAAGAGGTACAGTATACTTACATGCGGCCAGAGACTGTGGCCATTCAAGGAACAGGTCCAACTTGAGATTTATCCAGTGTTGGCAGGGTAAAGTTACCAACTTGACTCTCCCAGGTGGTGGTAGCTCCTCATTGGATAGAGATGGAGACCCTTTTCCAGCACTGCTGTTTTGTTTCTGGGCTTTGACTTCCATTTTCTCAGGACTTTTACCTTCATGTGGTGTATTCAACCATGGTTTGTGAGCATGGGATGACTTGGAGTCTTTGGTATTGTCTAGGATTCCCAGGATCCAGAAGGAGGAGACTCTCATTTTCATATCACTCTTTTTCCCCTTGAATGGTAAACCTACCCAGACTCGAGTTTATGCATGGCTAGGCAGCTTTGAGGCTTTTTAAAAAAAGTTTCTTGGGTATACACAGGTTAATTATTTTTCTGCCCCATCCTGAGAGAGGTTAGCTCTTCTGACTTGACTATATTCCCTGTCTGCTTACTCTCTTTATATATCTTGGAGTTGATTTCTCTGGTTCTCTTGGTCTTTCCTGTCCATAGCCCCTAGTTTTGCTAATTCTACCAGTTGCAGCTTTCTGTGGTCTCCTGTCAAAATGCTTGGCCACATCTACAGGAACCCTGTCACTGACTGCAGCACTACAGATAGCCACTTCTCCCTCTAACAGGCACTCTGGGTTCTTTGGCTTGATGTTGCACCATTGATAGGGTGGGAAGCACCACTGATAACATTGGAAGTTTTGCATTTGTTTTTCCTAACATGAAAGGAGGGACTCTTTATGACACCTTTTTCTACACCCAATTCACCTGAATTACTCTGTTATCTTTGGCTTTGATTCCTGTGGGACCTTTGCATTGTTCAGTTACTCTTATGTAATCGAAGAGCTAGGGAAGGTGAATATCCTCTACAGTGAGGTGATGTCTGCAAACTGCTTCTAGACTCCATCCCCCTTCTAGTGTCCCTTGGTCCTTAAGACTCAGGCTGTTCTTTCCTAGATTAGTATTTTCAAAACCAGGCTACCCCTCAAGACCAAGAGAATCAATGCTGAACAGAAGCTAGTGAATATCAGGAATTTCTAGAGGGAATGGAGGAGGATGTTGGTTTCCTATTGGAATCTAGTAGGCATCCAGAGATTTTGAAAGCTTATCATGTACATATAAAGTATTCTTATTATCTGATTGTTTCTGGGTTGAAACTGGAGGCAGTGCCAAGAGATTAGTAGCACTCTAGACTGGAGCTATTCCATGAAGACATCCTCATGCTCAGGTGGTGAGCTAATATCAATTATTTGGATATTTTTCTACTGCAGGACTTTGGCAATTCTGGAGATTTGGCAGACCAAATGTGTGGCTTGAGGGTAGCAATTCATCAGAAGTCTTCATCTCCAGGGAATTTTTCATTACTACAAAGGTATCAAGAGAGAAGTTAGTCCCTGGTAAGCAAGATGCTCTCTTTACACACCAATACAGCCATCAAGAACCTTTCAACAATGGCTATCATTCATTACTTTTTGTAGGGACCATGGACAAGACATTCTCTTAAGCAAGAGGCAGCGACCAAGTTCTAATAGTTATCATTTGGTGTCATTGTTTCTTTTTTTGTGTTTCACATGGTTGCGGCATAGTATAGCTTTTCCTCATGAAATCTATAATCAAGGACAAATCCTAAGCCTGCTTGCTTTGGACTACTTCTCTGTACATGCCTTCTTTAATTCTGGTGTACATTTAGGAATGTTAAACACTACAATAATTCTGAAATACTTTTTAAAGAGACAAAAGGAATAAATTAGGGAATGAAGTTAATGACAGTATGGTTGCTTAGGGGGACTGATCAGCTGTGGCAGGAATAAACATATTCCTTGGTGTATTTTTGGCTTCTGTTACGTGTAGCATAGATGTCCATTATAGTGTCCCACCTTCCCACTTACTGGGTATTCTTGTATTGCGTGTAAAAATGGAGAGCACAGACCAAGGGTAGTGATTGAATTCTGGGACTTGTATTCTGCCTATCTGTGTACTCACCACTTGTCATCTTTAGCTTTGACTATTCTTCTGAATGCTGAGTTTATTCCCCTCTCTTCTTACTGCTTGTACTCTCCTTGTATACTTGTCTCTGTGATGAGTTGAACAGACACAGAGTAGTAGATTCTAGAGGCTGGTGGTAGAATGTTTGAGAGCTGAACTTCTTTTAGCACCATCACTATTTGTGGTTGAGGAGCAGAGGTGCTATATCCTGGGTATGACACAGAGCAATAGGATTGTAAATAGGGGCCAAGTTTTACAGACAGTACAGGTCCCCTTGTGCCTTGATGATAGTAATAGATCTGGTCCACTTTCTGATAGGAAAATGACCGACTATATTCCTGATTCATAATTATGATAGTATCCCTTGAACAACGCGGACAGACATGGATGGGTAGAGGCACCATGACAATGGCATATGAAGTTTTATCATACTAGGCTGTCATAGACATGAAAAGACCAGCTGTATCCTGGTCAATGACAGTCATTGTGAAATCACTGAGTGAAGATAACTTCTTTTCAGTACTTCTTGGTATATCCTACTCAAACTACCTGGATATGAGGCAGCTGAAGTGCAGATCTGGCTCTGGGCAGCAACCCCAGCTAGCATAGTTGTGCTACAATGTTGGTTTAGGTAGGCACCACCTATGAGTGGCTGAAAGAGGTGCTAGACACTTGAAATAGGCATGCTGAACTGATGGTGGGAGCAGAGACTCTGGAAAAGTTGCAGACATTCCCTGTTTGGGAAGCTACATTGCTCACCACAGGAAGAAAAAGTTGTATAGAATTTGCAGTTCCAAGTGAAGTTGGATTTTGGATAGTTTCTATAGGAAACAAAAGGGTTATGGAAAAACCAATGAGAGCATGAAGTTCCCACTATATTTGAGAAACAGTATTGACTTATGATTGTTTCAATCAATAAGACTAACACAATTCTCACTGAGATACTCCAAAGCAAACAGTTTTTGATGGATGTAAGTGTTAGAGCAGTTTGGTCTTCTGAACAACTGCTTTTGCATGCACTGGTGCACAAATGTGCATAAGATCTAAATGGCCAGTTTTATATATTGTTGCTAGACTATAAGCCACCTACTCCCTGCAGCCTGCACCAGCATTTCCTTGTATTTCCTACTATTGAAGCATATTAGAACTAGGAGTTCCATAGACACTTCTGTTCTAAGAATTTATTATTATTTTATTATAATTAGAGAAAACAGACTCAGAATGGTCAGATTTACCTGTGTCTTTTTAATGTATCTTTATCAGATTATTTAACTTGACTTCCTTACCAGGACACTACTCTGAACAAAGACCAGAAACTGGGAAAAATGGAACTTTCAATATTGTCATTTTCTGGTTTATTAGACCATCATAGCAGCTATTACTATTGTAATTGTTAGTGTCTCATTCTTCTTATGAAGGTTGCATGCCATTTCCTCGAATTCACATTTAATACTGGCTAGTTAGTGACTCTAGAGGGTCTTTATTTACCCAATTGAAGAATGTATTCTAATCCTAGATCCAAATG
>NW_007243769.1:4772-5759 GCF_000164805.1 Carlito syrichta
TGTTGAAAACAACACTTGTAAAAAGTCTTTAATTTCATTGTTTATATGTATGTCCCTTAAAGCTAAAGGTTAGAAAAGAAAGGCATTAGAGGTAATAATGGATCATTATCACTATGTAATAGAAGAGGAAACATTTTGTCTCACAAAGTTATGTCAATGATTTACCCAAAGTCACACAGCGAGTGAATGTCAAAGCAAAATTGAAATTAGGTTTCTAGATTTCTAGTTCAAGACTTGCTCTCTTGAGTCCAGGCTCTTGTTACTCTTTTGCTGAATTTAGAAGGAAAGAAATCTAATGAAAACCATTTTCTTTTCTTACCTGACATGGTTAGAAAGAGGAAACATCAATTGTAGACATAATGAATGCAGAGTTGATACTGGAGTTTATGTTTGTGCCTGAAGCCAAGGAGCACAGGGGTCCAGGAGGAAAGTCACTGGTCACACAGGTCACTGGTCCTTTCGGTGATTCAAATGTATTTACAGACAACTCCATGGTAACTCCAGGATTCTACCAGGTTGTGGTAGGTTTGGAGGGAGAATGATGTCACCAAGAAGGCAGTTGAAGCTATGAGATAGCCAATAGGGAGGTCAGATTCCCAACAAGTTGACAGGATTGGTTGGAAGGAGTTGGTAGGAAGGTATAACAGCACCCAAGTGGCTGAGTTTTTGGAGTTAGAGTCCTGCAAGATAGATGTGATTGTCCCACGTTCCTCTTGGCTTTCATGTTAGGGAGAACATTTCACTGTTTCTCATAGATATTCAGTGATATAATGAATAGTTATTTACATTTTAACATTATATTTTATATTACACACTTTTTTTTTTTGTTTTTTTTTTGTTTTTTTTTTTGAGTTGGAGTCTCACTCTGTCGCCCAGACTGGAGTGCAGTGGCCGCTCCCGGCCACCGCAGCCTCGACCTGCTGGGCTCCGGCGATCCTTCCGCCTCAGCCTTCCAGGTAGCTGGAATTACAGGCATGCGCGACCCCG
>NW_007243769.1:5779-7606 GCF_000164805.1 Carlito syrichta
ACCAAGAAACAGCTCGCAATGACTTTCTAGCCAGAACATATAGACAGGACACTACATTTGTAGAAAGTATGCAGCAAGTAGCAAATGTAAAGTAAATGTGAATAAGTGGGTAGCCATAACATATGCAGACAAATATTTCCATTAAAAACTGACACAGTGCAGAGAGCAAAACACAAGTGTAAAGAAGTTTTACTGTCATGCTCATTCATATTTCTCTGAATATTACCCAGCAAATGACTGATAGTAATCCTAGTAAAAATTAATATTTTACTTAATATTACCCCATAAGCCAAAAGGAACACTTGAAAGGTATTCTGTAGGTTTTTATATTCTTCAAACCTAGGTTATAATCATTTTTAACATTCTAGAAAAATAATTCTCAAATTTAAAAATAGCCATCACTGCTATAATCCAATTGAATCATAATTTGTAATGTGGGAAAACTCAATGAACAGCAGAATATTGTTTTAGATACATGTGGAATTTCTAGAGATGTAACTATTTTTATGTCTTTTTTAAAATACTAGGTCTAAAAATATTAAATTGTATATTAGTGTGTACTTTTTTAGGGAAGGAAATAATTTTAAAGATGACAAAAACCAGGCTCGGTGGCTCAGCCAGTAATCCCACGCCTTTGGGAGGCTGAGGTGAGTGGATTGCCTGAGCCCGTGAGTTCGAGACCCGCCTGGGCAGGCGAGACTTCATCTCTACAATAAATTAAAAAAAAAAATTAGCCGGGCATGGTAGCGCGTGCCTGTAGTTCCAGTTACTCAGAAGGCTAAGGTGAAAGAATCACCAGAGCCCAGCAGGTCGAGGCTGCAGTGGCCGGGAGCAGCCACTGCACTCCAGTCTGGGTGAGAGTGAGACTCCAACTCAAAAAAAAAAAAAAAAAGACAAAAACCTGTCCTTGAAACCTATTTATCACACTAAGGAATTTGTTCTTCTAATGCAAGTTAGGAGACAACCACTTTTTAAAGAAAACATAATTTATTTGTAATAGTTTTAAAATCACAATAAATAGAAGACTGCAAATTTAGTTTTCTCCAGCCCCCTAAATGACACTTTTACTAGTGTCTTGTTTAGAGAAAGCATTATTTCTAAAATATATTTCTAAAATATGTGTATTCAAAACTGTCAAATGTCATCTCGCTTTGGCAGGACATATACTAAAATTGGGACAATATGGAGAAGATTAGCATGACCTCTGCCCAAGGATAAGAGGTAAATTTGTGAAGTGTTTTAAATGTAAAAAAAAAAACAAACTGCCATCTGTGTCCAGAGAGACAATAGAAAAGGTCTATGCAGCTGAATGTTACTTTCCTGAGTGGCTACATTTCCAATTGATACTATATTTTAGCCTTAGTTTTCTTCCTAGTCCATTGATGTAAGTTTTTGCTAAAACCAATGTCATTTTTCCTTTCTCTGATTAGGTTTCCACTCATTGCTATATCTGCTTTAATTTAAAATATTTGGTTCTCTTCAACATTCTATCCCAAACAACCTCTTTTTTCTTTGGAAACATTTCTGTCCTTTTCCTTCTTATATTCTTATATCCTTCATTTTGTATTTCTTCCCCTTATCAGTTCTTGTTGGCTGGTGCTTACTGAAACTGTCCCATATGTCTTAACCCAGAATGCTGACCACCTTGTAATCCAGGACCCTCTCTTCTCTCCGTTATTTCTCATTTTACCTTGTTTAAATAGAAAGTGCCAAAACATGTGATTATTACTTTTTGACATCACTTACTTTAAAATACTAAAGATAAAATATTAGTTGATGTTTAGTATAATTGAAGAAATATCTTCGGGCATATTGCTAGTTTTCTAC
>NW_007243769.1:7757-8800 GCF_000164805.1 Carlito syrichta
GTAACTCCAAGATTCTACCAGGTGGGGGTAGGTTTGGAGGGAGAATGATGTCACCAAGAAGGCAGTTGAAGCTATGAGATAGCCAACAGGGAAGTCAGATTCCCAACAAGTTGACAGGATTGGTTGGAAGGAGTTGGTAGGAAGGTATAACAGCACCCAAGCGGCTGAGTTTTTGGAGTTAGAGTCCTGCAAGATAGATGCGATTGTCCCACGTTCCTCTTGGCTTTCATGTTAGGGAGAACATTTCACTGTTTCTCATAGATATTCACTGATATAACGAATAGTTATTTACATTTTAACATTATATTTTATATTACACACTTTTATGCATATATGTTAAATATCCCATTAATATTTTTGAAGAAGGAACGGAATATCTAGGTGGAGTTAATACAGTCACTCTGAAATCATGTCTATGGAACTGATGAGTGAATTTACAACAGCTTTAAGGAGCAAAGGAATTAAAGAGCTCCTTGTGTGACTTGGTTGAAGAATAGGGTAAAATTCATTGGGTGCACTGTGTAGGAAAGATGTGTGGTCTTAGATTTGTAGTTTCTTTTTGAATCTGATCTTTGTCTTTTGCACATTTACATTATACCTTGAGACTTTGCCAATATCCTTTTTCAGGGCAAGGAGTGTTTTGATAGATGCTCATTGGTTTTCGACGTACAATATCATGTCGTCTACAAAGAGAGAAAACTTGACTTCCTCTTTTCGTATTTGTATACCCTGATTGACTTCTCTTCTCTGATTGCTCTAGCTAGGACTTCCAAAACTATTTTGAACAGGAGGCATGAAAGTGGGCATATTTATCTTGTTCCAGTTTTCAGGGGAAATGTGTTCCAATTTCTGTCTCTCTAGCAGTATGATGGTTGTGGGTTTCTCGTAGATGGCTCTTACTATTTTGAGGGATGTTCCATCAATGCCTAGATGTTCAAGGGTTTTTATCAGGAAGGGGTGCTGGATTTTATCAAAAGCTTTTTCTGTATTAGTAATACAATTGTGCGTCTTTAGTTTTTGCATCTGTTGATATATTTAATTAC
>NW_007243769.1:8820-9834 GCF_000164805.1 Carlito syrichta
TTATATTTTATATTACACACTTTTGTTTGTTTGTTTGTTTTTTTTTTTTTTTTTTGAGTTGGAGTCTCACTCTGTCGCCCAGACTGGAGTGCAGTGGCCGCTCCCGGCCACCGCAGCCTCGACCTTCTGGGCTCCGGCGATCCTTCCGCCTCAGCCTTCCAGGTAGCTGGAATTACAGGCATGCGCGACCACGCCCAGCTGATTTTTTGATTTATTATGGAGATGAGGTCTCGCTGCCCAGGCGGGTCTCGAACCCGCGGGCTCAGGCAATCCACTCACCTCAGCCTCCCAAAGGCGCGGGATTACAGGCTGAGCCACCGAGCCCGGCCATATTATACACTTTTATGCATATATGTTAAATATCCCATTAATATTTTTGAAGAAGGAACAGAATATCTAGGTGGAGTTAATAAAGTCACTCTGAAATCATGTCTATGGAACTGATGAGTGAATTTACAACAGCTTTAAGGAACAAAGGAATTAAAGAGCTCCTTTTGTGACTTGGTTGAAGAATAGGGTAAAATTCATTGGGTGCACTGTGTAGGAAATATGTGTGGTCTTAGATTTGTAGTTTCTTTTTGAATCTGATCTTTGTCTTTTGCACGTTTATATTATACCTTGAGACTTTGCCAATATCCTTTATCAGGGCAAGGAGTGTTTTGATAGATGCTCATTGGTTTTCGACGTATAATATCATGTCATCTACAAAGAGAAAAAACTTGACTTCCTCTTTTCGTATTTGGATACCCTGATTGACTTCTCCTCTCTGATTGCTCTAGCTAGGACTTCCAAAACTATTTTGAACAGGAGGCATGAAAGTGGGCATATTTATCTTGTTCCAGTTTTCAGGGGAAATGTGTTCCAATTTCTGTCTCTCTAGCAGTATGATGGTTGTGGGTTTCTCGTAGATGGCTCTTACTATTTTGAGGGATGTTCCATCAATGCCTAGATGTTCAAGGGTTTTTATCAGGGAGGGGTGCTGGATTTTATCAAAAGCTTTTTCTGTATTAGTAA
>NW_007243770.1:0-695 GCF_000164805.1 Carlito syrichta
CCCAGGCATCCACCGGTCAACTATAGACTCACCTTTTCTGGCCATTTTCTATTAGGTAAATCACAATATGAGACCTTTGGTATCTGACTTCTTTCACTTAGCATAATGGCTTAAAAGTGTATCTCTGTTCTAGTGAGTGTCAGTACTTCGTTCCTTTAGATGAGTGCATAGCACTCTATTGTATTACTAGACCACATTTGCTTATCCATCATCAGTTGCTGGACATCTGCATATTTTCTTTAATAATTTACATTTACTGAGATTTTATTCTGTGCAGGCTGCAATTGCTACATTCAGTCCATTTTATAGATAAGTAGGTAGCATGTATTGATAACTTGCCAAAGATTGAGAGTTTACAAGTAGAAGAGCTGAGATTGGATCTCTGGCATTTGGGCCTCCGAGATATTAGATTCACATGATAGAACATTAGAAACATACAAAGGGGCATTACAACATTTCCCCCACATTTCAAAACCACCCAATTCCCCTTTCCCTTAGAGATTTTTTTGCCACTTTGAGAATTCATCCAATGGAACTTGCTTATTTATACCCCAACATGTAAGTATCTTCAGTTATTGAATAATCCGGCCCACTGATTTGAAATGTCCCTTTTGTAGTGTTCTAAATTCATATATGCATTTGCATTACTTTTTTTCCTAGTTGTCCTGCCTTTTTTATCTTTTATATATGACTTT
>NW_007243771.1:0-807 GCF_000164805.1 Carlito syrichta
TTCTCATAGTACTTGGCTGACCCAGGAAGGGGTAACATTTGGGTGAGACCTGGAAGGAATCCTTCAGTTCATTCCCCTGAGGCAAACCAATACAGATATGCACAAAAATGTTCTTTTTAACAACTTTCTTCCTTGAAACACATCTCCGTTTGTATTAGTTGTGTAGTATGATCTACAACCTATCATGAAAATTGCTTGTGTAGTTATTAAAGTCTTCTGAAAGAAATGGTTGGAGGGATGTACAAAACAAAACAAAACAAAGGTAGATCACTTTGACTGTTCTTACATATTTGAAACACAGAGTGATGCCACATGGTGCATAAGGAAGTATTTAATTGCTCAGTTCTAGGCTAAAGAAGGCATCATCAGCATCTGATGGGAAATGTCATAGGGAGACAGCTCATGCATAGGTTGAGCTCAAAGTTGCCCCCTTGCATGTCTGGTTTCCACCTCCGGCTCCTCCTCACTTTTTGCATACTGTCACCCAGCAGGAGGTGTAGACAGATTCACTTACTCTTGTGCCAGTCATGAGTTTTGGCACCAGTTATCTAAACCGGGTTCAAGTGTGTCAACAGTGAATCTGTAAACATCATGGCTGTTTCTCTCCCTCACTTCAACTTCCTGACCCTCTCTTTTGTTTCCTGTCCCTCACTTCTGTTTCTTGTTTCTCACTTGCATTTTCTGTCTGTCACTTTCCTCCTTCTATTCATAAATCTCCTTTCAAACATGTCTGCTCTCCTCTCTCTGGGTCTGTTTCCTGAGCTGCCTTTCATTCTTTGCTCAATGAACTCTGTTCAATTTAATTTT
>NW_007243772.1:0-4386 GCF_000164805.1 Carlito syrichta
CATTTTTTGATTTATTGTAGAGATGAGGTCTCGCTGCCCAGGCGGGTCTTGAACCCGTGGGATCAGGCAATCCACTCACCTCAGCCTCCCAAAGGCGTGGGATTACAGGCTGAGCCACCGAGCCCAGCTAGTATGCTGTAATTTTTAACCAAAATACTTCCTTAATAATATGTAATTTTAAAAACCGTATCTATTCAATTGAAGATGGTAAACTCATTTGTTTTGACTTCAAAAAATCAGTCCATATAAATCACGATATCTCTAAGGGTCACAAGAGTAGGAAAATTGGATAATTGCTTCAGGAAAGGAGATAACAGTCTCAAATTTTTATCTCTTTCTTGTTTTATACCCTCCTTGGGAATGATTCATAACAGGTTACTGCAAAATTCTTTCTGTCTTTCTGAAATTCGGCATTCCCATTTGTTTGTTCTGGTTCTTTTTTAAACTTGAAAAATGAGTTTTATTGATGTTGCAATGTTATGTCAAAATTCTTTTCCCACAAATATTAGTAGACTCTGGCAAATGATTGGAAAATTAACCCATACCAATGAATCATGATTCTTATTAACTTGTAAAGGTTTTGTTAATTTTGGCTTTATATTTCTTGTAAATGCATGACATTTAGAATCAGAGAACTGTTCCACTAGAAAGAATCAATGCCATTATTTTACAGAGTATTTAAATCTTGCCCAAGATCACAGAATCATGAGAAATAGCCAAAATTTGAGGCCAGATCTACTGATTGTCTAGTTGTCTTGACAGTACTATAGTTTGTGTCCAAACATTCTTTAAAATAGCCTAGAAGCTGCTATAAAAGCTGGTGTCAAATTTTTTTTTCATTTTCTATTAACCTTAAAGAATGTTCATTATAAATTAATAGGAAATATACATGATTTTTTCTTTTATATCTTTAACCAAAGTTGAAGAAAATACAAAGCAATTATAAAAATGATATATATTATAAATCTCACATATTATATGTGGAATATATATTTTTATAGTATATTTATTATCTCTATCATGTAACATTACACACAGAAAATAAATGAACTTATCACAAGCAAAAATAAAGCATACAAATAAAATTAAAAGATTACTAAAGAAAATTTTGTATTATGTGTTCATTCAAGTCTCTTCTGATTAGATTTTAATTAACCCATAGCAATGTGCTTAATTTTGGGATATAAGTATAGATTAAAATTATGTTGATATTAGAAAGATGTTTTACATTTTTTAAGTTGATACTATATTTTCAAAAATGAAAATATTACTTTATAGATTTGCTTCTTTAAAGCTTTTTTGTTATTCTTTTGACAGAAATGTGATTTTTATCTCTAGAATACAATAATAAAATTTAACAAACATTTTAAAATCTGTCTTTCAAATAAAATGCCATGAAATAAATCTCATTAAAAGTCAAAAGAACTCATGAAAACTATCTACTAAGGGATTCTCTGTGTGTGTCTATATTATGGTACATTAAATTTAAGTTATTTATTTGAGCAATTTGTATACAATATTTTAGTAATTATATATTCAATACAAATTTATACCTATATAGACACAGACTATATATGTGTGTATATACTCACAAAATATCCCTTAGTAATTTTAATATATAGAATACATATTGTGAGTAGATGCACATATAAATAGAATGAGAGTATGTGTGTGTGTATTATATCTATAATAATAAAACAATTATAAACAGTTATGACAATATAGGCTGTCTTTGTAAAGGCTGAAGCACTTCGTTTTTCCTGAACCACAATCTAAATAAAAAACCTAAGAATCTAAAAGAAAGTTAAAAACCCAAACAGCCAATCTAAGATAAGAAGGTGAACTCAAAATGATGTTTTCTAACTTCAAAATGATGAAGTTCCACTCTAGAGCATGCCTGCATAACCGACTCTGGCTGTCTATGGAAGGCAGTTCAGTCCACCTGCAGTTGTGACTTGTAAGTTTCACCATATTCAGTTGGAGAAGAAAATCCTTTTTCTTCTAATTCTATCCCTATAGTCTCAAATCATGTATTAGTGTTTCAAGGTGTTTTTGTCTTGTTTTCATCATATAAGGGCTTCTGTTGTCAACCAACAATATCTAAATTAATTTTTTTTGTCTTTGCCACTGGAAGGAATAGGAAGAGACATTTACACTGCCAGTTGCATGAGATCTGTGTCCATCTTAGCTTGCATTGTGCTATTTCCCTTACTCTGCTGGTTTCTAGAAGGGTGAGAGGAAGGTCTACTTGGATCCCAAAACACTACTACCTAATAGGAAATGGATCAGGTGCACTGTGGCCACCACTTGTCACTATCTCATATCAACTTTCTTAAATCTTGGACTTTGAAACTGTAATGTAAAGGAATTCCTAAAAATATAAACATTTCTGTTCAATCACTTGAACATCATTACACACTATCCACTCCAAGCCCCTTATCTGTCATTCCAAACTCAAATTAAACCATGTAGCCTGACTGCTTACCAGTAAAAAGTACCACTAGCTAACATTATAAAAGAACACTGAAGGAAAGGAGACATAACTGTGGTTATTTTGACCTTGATTTGCCTTTCTCTACTTCATGGGCATTGTTGGCAAAGACCTCAAGGGAACTGAATAAAGAGGGGTGCCCCAAATGTCATACCAGACTGAAAATAAAATGTGTTTTCTAGTTACTGCAGCATCTTGGCGTAGTTCTAGTTCAGCTTCATTTTTTCACTTTGGGCAAATCACTCAATGCCTGAGCCTCAGAACTATTGATAAACTATATTACTCAAAATGAGATGCTTTCAATTCTGTTTATCTTTTTCATTCTATTGATGTGTTTTATTAAAAAAAAGTCATGGTATTGTTACAAAAATGACTAACATTTATCATATTTTACTGTTTACTAGAAATTTCACATATTTTTTAGAGTTCTATTTTTTACTGTAAAGTAAGTTTAATTTTCAGGTCCATGTAGCATAGTAATATGCCCAAGGAAAGACTAGAAATATATTCTTGTTCTTTCTTGCTTAAGGAAAGACATGGAGTCATCCAGAGATGGATTCTACATTGTAGAATAAAGCAGTCTTTAAAAACTGGAAAGACCACAAACTCATGAAACAAACCAATTTAATTATAAATACTTCCTTTGAAGCAGTTCTCATAGTACTTGGCTGACCCAGGAAGAGGTAACATTTGGGTGAGACCTGGAAGGAATCCTTCAGTTCATTCCCCTGAGGCAAACCAATACAGATATGCACAAAAATGTTCTTTTTAACAACTTTCTTCCTTGAAACACATCTCCATTTGTATTAGTTGTGTAGTATTATCTACAACCTATCATGAAAATTGCTTGTGTAGTTATTAAAGTCTTCTGAAAGAAATGGTTGGAGGGATGTACAAAACAAAACAAAACAAAGGTAGATCACTTTGACTGTTCTTACATATTTGAAACACAGAGTGATGCCACATGGTGCATAAGGAAGTATTTAATTGCTCAGTTCTAGGCTAAAGAAGGCATCATTAGCATCTGATGGGAAATGTCATAGGGAGACAGCTCATGCATAGGTTGAGCTCAAAGTTGCCCCCTTGCATGTCTGGTTTCCACCTCTGGCTCCTCCTCACTTTTCGCATACTGTCACCCAGCAGGAGGTGTAGACAGATTCACTTACTCTTGTGCCAGTCATGAGTTTTGGCACCAGTTATCTAAACCGGGTTCAAGTGTGTCAACAGTGAATCTGTAAACATCATGGCTGTTTCTCTCCCTCACTTCAACTTCCTGACCCTCTCTTTTGTTTCCTGTCCCTCACTTATGTTTCTTGTCTCTCACTTGCATTTTCTGTCTGTCACTTTCCTCCTTCTATTCATAAATCTCCTTTCAAAACATGTCTGCTCTCCTCTCTCTGGGTCTGTTTCCTGAGGCTGCCTTTCATTCTTTGCTCAATTAAACTCTGTTCAATTTAATTTTCCTTAGCAGTTTTTTGGTTTTATCATAACATTAATTCTATTATCATGAGTTGATAGTTTTTCTAATTATGATCAATGCATTGTATTCAATGAAATCTCCATAATTAACTTTTTTGTTTTGTTTTGTTTTGTTTTTGTTTGTTTGTTTTTGTTTTATTGTGAAGTTGTGGGGTACAGTTAAGGGTTAGGTATACAATTGCGTTTCATTTAGGCACCCTGTTGATATGGGGTGTTTCCCCGTTCCCAGACAGATATTTGCTACTGTTAATCCCATCTCCCTCCCCCCACCATAGTTTCCCAGTATGGTCAGTCATTTTCGTATAGTATTGCATTGGATGTTTAAGGTCCATTATATGAGTGAGAACATGTGATACTCGGATCTTTGTTTCTGTGAGAGGTCACTCAGTATTATAGACTCTAGTTCCATCCAGGAA
>NW_007243772.1:5307-6282 GCF_000164805.1 Carlito syrichta
CATCCAGGATGTTAAGCCTTTGTCGGACCTGGAGTTGGCAAATACTTTTTCCCAGTCTGTAGGCTGTCTCCCTGCTCTCTTGATGGTTTCTTTGGCTTTGCAGAAGCTTGTCAGTTTAATAAGGTCCCACTTATCTATTTTCTCTCTTATGAGCTGTGGGTTTTGGGTTTTGTTCAGGAATTGGATGCCAGTTCCAATTTCCATGAGAGTATGTCCTTCATTTTCTAAGGTTCTTATGGTTTGAGGTTTTACATTTAGGTCTGTGATCCATTTGGAATTAACCTTTGTGCATGGGGATAGATAGGGGTCCTGTTTCAATTTTCTGCATGTGGTCAGCCAATTTTCCCAGCACCATTTACTGAATAGGTTCTCCTTTCCCCAGTGGTAGGTGGTGGAGGCTTTGTCAAAGATGAGTTGGTTGAGAAATTGAGGTTTTGCTTCTGGGATCTCAATTCTATTCCATTGATCTATATACCTGTTCCTATACCAATACCAAGTTGTTTTGATGATTGTAGCCTTATAGTAAAGTTTGAAATCTGGTAGTGTGATACCACCTGCTTTGTATTTTTTGCTGAGGATTGTTCTGGCTATTCTTGGATGTTTGTGTTTCCATATAAATTCCTGGATTGTTTTTTCTAAGTCTGAGAAGAATGTTGCTGGTAATTTGAGGGGTATTGCATTGAATTTGTAGATTGCCTTAGGTAAGATGGACATCTTCACAATGTTGATTCTTCCAATCCATGAGCATGGGATATTTTTTAATTGTTTGTGTCAACTTTGATTTCTTTGAGCAGTGTTTTGTAGTTTTCCTTGTAAAGGTCTTTCACGTCTCTGGTTAGGAAGATGTCAAGGTATTTCAATTTTTTTGGTGGATATTGTGAATGGAATTGTGTTTTTTATTTGGGTTTCTGTTTGTTTATTATTGGTGTCTAGAGAAATGCGATTGTCTTTTTGTACATTTATTTTGTATCCTGA
>NW_007243773.1:0-1124 GCF_000164805.1 Carlito syrichta
GCATGGGGATAGATAGGGGTCCTGTTTCAATTTTCTGCATGTGGTCAGCCAATTTTCCCAGCACCATTTACTGAATAGGTCTCCTTCCCCAGTGTAGGTGGTGGAGGCTTTGTCAAAGATGAGTTGGTTGAGAAATTGAGGTTTTGCTTCTGGGATCTCAATTCTATTCCATTGATCTATATACCTGTTCCTATACCAATACCAAGTTGTTTTGATGATTGTAGCCTTATAGTAAAGTTTGAAATCTGGTAGTGTGATACCACCTGCTTTGTATTTTTTGCTGAGGATTGTTCTGGCTATTCTTGGATGTTTGTGTTTCCATATAAATTCCTGGATTGTTTTTTCTAAGTCTGAGAAGAATGTTGCTGGTAATTTGAGGGGTATTGCATTGAATTTGTAGATTGCCTTAGGTAAGATGGACATCTTCACAATGTTGATTCTTCCAATCCATGAGCATGGGATATTTTTCAATTGTTTGTGTCAACTTTGATTTCTTTGAGCAGTGTTTTGTAGTTTTCCTTGTAAAGGTCTTTCACGTCTCTGGTTAGGAAGATGTCAAGGTATTTCAATTTTTTTGGTGGATATTGTGAATGGAATTGTGTTTTTTATTTGGGTTTCTGTTTGTTTATTATTGGTGTAGAGAAATGCGATTGTCTTTTTGTACATTTATTTTGTATCCTGAGACTTTGCCAAAGGTCTTTATCAGTGTAAAGAGGTTTTTGACAGATTCTCTCGGGTTTTCAAGGTATACAATCATGTCGTCTGCAAAGAGAGATAACTTGACTTCCTCTTTTCCTATTTGAATACCCCTGATTGCCTTCTCTTCTCCGATTGCTCGAGCCAGGACTTCCAATACTATGTTGAACAGGAGGGGTGAGAGTGGGCATCCTTGTCTTGTTCCAGTTTTCAGGGGAAATGGTTCTAATTTTTGTCCATTTAGGAGTATACTCGCTGTGGGTTTCTCGTAGATGGCTTTTACTATTTTGAGGTATGTTCCCCATATGCCTAGATGCTCAAGGGTTTTTATCAAGAAGGGGTGCTGGATTTTATCAAAAGCTTTTTCTGCATCTAATGATATAATCATGTGGTTTTTTGTTTTACATCTGTTGATGTATTTAAAAACA
>NW_007243774.1:0-700 GCF_000164805.1 Carlito syrichta
GCAGAGCACTAGGATTCCAAGTGTGGGCCACTGCACCAGGCCTTCTGGTTTGTTTTTGACGAAGATTGGTGGCTGGGCTCGGGACTCAGCTTTGTCAATCCAGCCCTCTGGGAGGCAGATTCCAGTGGCCGGCCCAAGTCCACTGGCTGAGACCAACCCAGGCACCTCAGCGTGACCTCTTCTCTACCATCCATCTCAAATGAGCTGTATGTGGTGGTGCCTGCCTCTTGTTCTGGTTCCTCTAAAGGCCATGGAAAGGTTAGCCAGAGTCCAACGGGCCAAGGCTGCGGTGTCCGGGACTGAGACACTGCCCTCCAGCCTGGGCGATGGAGTAAGACTCTGACTCAAAAAAAAAAGGTAAAAAGGAAAAAAAGAAGAGCATCCATTTGTGTATGGAGTTGGGATCATCATGAACAGACAGAGATCATTTCAGAAGGAGGCTTCAGGCTTGCGCCTACAGTTTTTGAAAGATGGTTGATGGTAGTCAATCTGGCTGTGCCATAGGGTGGCCAAAGTGGGGGACTGCTGGAGCCCGAGAGTTCGAGTTCAGCCTGGGCTATGAAGTGAGGCCTCATTGTTTCCTGGAATACTAACACTCCAGTCACGCATGGTGGCACCCACAGTCCTAGCTACACGGGATGAGGTGGCCTCCGTTTCAGGATTGGCCTTTGCATCACCACCACTGAAAACACGTGCAAGA
>NW_007243775.1:0-700 GCF_000164805.1 Carlito syrichta
TCAGCCTCATCAACCCAGTAAATTGGGTGGCTGATGTAGTAGACGGCCCGAGCTGTGACCCAAGACCCACACAGGCACATGGAGAGACCTCATCTCTACCCTTCATCTGTAATGAACCAGGAGTGGTGGCATGCACCTGTCATTCCAGCTCCTTGGAAGGCTGAGGTAAAGCTTGCCAGAGCCCGGCAGGCTGAGGTTGCGGTGATTGGGAGAGAGCTACCCCCCTCCACCCTGGGTGATGGAGTGAGACTCTGACTCAAGGAAAAAAAAGGAAAAAATAGAAGAGCATCCATTTGTGTAAGAAGTGGGGATCATTGTGAACAAACAGAGATCAATTGGGAAGGAGGACCCAGTCTTGGGCGTATAATTCCCAAAAGACAGTCGGCAGACAATGGGGCTATACTTTTGGGAGGCCAAGTCGGGGGAACGAGAGAGCCTGGGACTTCGAGAGCAGCCTGGACCACGTAGTGAGACCTCTTCCCTCCCCAGAACACAAACACTGGAGTAGTGCGTGGTGGCGCTCACAGTCCTGGCTACACGGGTTGTTGTGGCCTCCATGTTGAGTCATTCCTTTGCGTCTCCCCTGCCAACAAAATGAGCGAGTCCAGGATGGGCACCGTGGCTCATGGTTTTCAACCCTGCACCCTGGGAGGACGAGATGGGAGGTTGCCTGAGCCCAGGAGTCAGTAACCAGCCCAGG
>NW_007243776.1:0-947 GCF_000164805.1 Carlito syrichta
TCCTAGTTAGCTAATTATTTAAGTCAGCTACTTAAGTCTGCTACCTAAATAGTTAGCTAATTAGTTAACCTAAATAGTTAGCTAATTAACTAATTAACTAATTTAAGTCAGTTCATTATTCAGCTAGTAAAATAGTTAGCTAATTATTTAATTCAGGTAGTTAAGTCAGCTAGCTAATTAGTTAAGTCAGCCAGTTAAGTCAGCTAGCTAAGTTTTTAAGTCAGCTAGCTATGTCAGCTAGTTAAATCAACTTCTAATTTAGTCAGCTGGTTAGGGCAGCTAGCTAGCTAGTTAGCTAAAGGTTTAAGTCAGCAGGTTGAATCAGGTAGTTAGCTAGTTAACTAACGGGTTAAGTAAACTGGTTGACTCAGCCTGCTAGCTAGTTAGCAAACGTGTTGTGTCAGCTGTTTGAGTATGCTAGCTAGCTAGTTAGCTAACGAGTTAATTCAGCTGGATGGTCAGCTAGCTAGCTAGATAGCTAATGAGTTAAGTCAGCGGGATGAGTCTGCTAACCAGCTCATTAGCTATTGAGATAAGACAGATGATTAAGTCACCTAGCTAGAATGTTAGATAATGATTAAGCTAACTAGTTATCTAACTGGTTAAGTCAGCTAGCTAGCAAGGCAGCTTACTATTTAAGTCAGCTTGTTAGCTAGGTAGCTATCTAGTTAGCTAACTATTGAAGTCATCTGACTAACTAGGTAAGTAGCTAGCTGGCTAACTAATTAAGTCAGCTGGCTAGCTAGGTAGCTGCTAGTTAAGTCAGCTACTTAAGTCAAATGACTAGCCAGCAGGCTAGCTAGGCAGCGAATTAGTTAAGTCAGTTGGCTATCCAGCTCACTAGCTGGTTAATAGAGCTAGTTATGAGAGCTGGCTAGTCAACTGGCTAGGTAGGTAGCTAGCTAGTTAAGTCAGCTAGATAGCTACCTGGCTAGCTAGTGATGCGA
>NW_007243777.1:0-1168 GCF_000164805.1 Carlito syrichta
CTTTCTTTCTTTTCTTTCTTCACTAAGTTTCCCAGGCTGCTCTCAAACCACCCAACTCTGACCATCCTCTCATACTGAGCCTCCCAATCTCCTGTGGTCACAGGATTTCCATTGGTCTTCTTGCCTGCTCTTGAACTCTGGCCCGGAGGTGAACCTCCTGCTGAGATCTGCCCTCACTCATGGTTTTCTGGGTTTTTCTTGGGGTCGAGGCAGGGCCTTGCAATGGTGTCCTGCCTGGTCTCGAGCTCCTGGGCTCCAAACTTCTTTCAGTCTCGGCCTCTCTGTGTGCCAAGGATACAGGCATGATTGGCCCAGTCATCCCCACCCGCCAGAAGTTTTGACAGTCAAGCCTTCACTTTCCCTGAGGTGGCCCCTGTTAGGAGCAAGGTGGTCCACCCTGGGGAATGAGGTGGGCTGAGTGATGGGTGCCCCAGCGAAGACACACACATGCTACAGGCAATACCCCTGTGGCAGAATTGGTGGGTGACTCTGGCCGTCCTCTCTGGGGTCCCGGGTCATCAGAAGGGAATGGGTCTCGCAGTGGGGCCTTGAAAGGATTGTGCAGGCTGGGCGCAGGGTCTCATGTCAGTCATCTTGGCACTCTGGGAGGATGAGGTGAGAGGATGACCTGAGTCCCTGGTTTGGAGACCAGCCCAGGAACCTTGGTGAGACCTCATCTCTACATGAAGGCTATAAAGTGAGCCAGCGTGGTGGCACAAGCCTGTTGTTCCAGCCACTTGGGAGTCTACAGCAGGAGGATTAATGGATCCCAGTCAGTGGATGCTGTGTTGGCTGAGAGCGGTCCCCTGCTCTCCTGCTTGGGTGACAGAGTGGTATTCCGACTCCAAATAATAAACACCACCACTGCCACCACCACCACCCGTGCCACTCTGTGGGAGAATTCACCCTCAGGGATGGGAGAGGAAAAGGCACTCTCTGCCTGTCGTTCCCAGGAGGTTTCAAAGGTGTCCACCGGAAACATCTATCCCATGCTTTCAGCCACGCTTCCCAGAAGAGTCACCTCCATGCTCCACACTCGTGCCCCACGGCAAAGACACATGTGAACTCACAGAACATACTGCCCTGAGTTAGGGGGGCTGTCGGGCACAGAGCAATCAAAGCAGTCTGGCAACACCATGGCAAGACTATTTTTTGGTTGCCCACTGTG
>NW_007243778.1:0-770 GCF_000164805.1 Carlito syrichta
AGTCAGCTGGCTATCCAGCTAACTAGATGATTAAGTAATCTAGTTAAGTCAGCTGGCAACCAGCTGGCTAGCAAATTAAGTCAACAAGTTAAGTCAGGTTGCAACCAGCTGGCTAGCTAGATACTTCAGCTAGTTATGTCAGCTGGCTAGCTAGGATAGCTAGCTATATTTGTCAGCTATTAATGGTAACTACATGACAAGTTAAGTCAGCTTCTTAAGTCAGTTGCCTAGCTGGATAACTAGTTAGATAGCTAGTTTTTTAAGCCAGATAGATAAGCCAGCTGGCTAGCTAGGTAGCTAGCTGACTAAGTCAGCTAGATAAGTCAGCTTGCTAGCTAGTTAAGTCAGTGAGTTAAATCAGTTGGCTACCTAGCTGCCTAGCTGGGTAGCTACCTGGTTAAGTCACCTGGCTAGCCCGTTATACATCTTGTTAATTAACCTTGTTAAGTCATCTCACTAGCCTGCTGGTTACCTAGGTACCTAGGTACCTAGGTAGTTAAGTCAGCTGGCAAGCAGTCAGGATAAGTAGGTAGCTAACTAGTTAACACAGCAGGCTATACAGCTGACTGGCTAGGTACCTAAGCTGTTTAGTCATCCTGCTAGCTAGCAGGCTAGCTAGTTGTCACCTAGTTTAGTAAACTGACTAGACAGATGTCTACCTAGGTAGCTAGATAGTTATCAGCAGTCTAATCTGCTGGCTAGCTATTTAAGTCACCTAGGTATGTCAGCTGGCTAGCCAGCTTGCTAGCTAAGTAGTTTGCTAATAAAGT
>NW_007243779.1:0-853 GCF_000164805.1 Carlito syrichta
TCTAGCCAGTTAGCTAGCAAGTTAAGAAAGCAGGCTAGCCGAATAGCCAGCCAAATAGTTAGTCAGCTAGTTAATTCAACTAGCTAGCTAGCTAGCTAGTTAAGTGAGCTAGCAAGTCAGCTAATTATTCAGGTACCTAGTTAAGTCAGCTAGCTAGTCAGGTTGCTAGTGAGCTAGCCAGTTAAGTCAACTAGCTATTCAGCTAGCTAGTCAGGTAGATAGTTAAGTCAGCTAGCCATCTAACTAGCCAGTTAGCTAGCTAGTTAAGTCAGCTAGCTATACAGCTAGATATTTTGCTTGTTAGATAGTAATGTCAACTAGATAGCCAGCTATCTATTCAACTAGCTAGTTAAGTCAACTAGCAAATCAGCTAGTTACTTAGTTAAGTAGTCTGCTAGCAACTCAGCTAGCTCATGAGTTAACTAGTGGGCTCCATCGCTTTCCATCAGGTCAGCTAACTAGTTGGCTTGCTCGACAGCTAACAGGTAAGCAAACAAGTTGGCACACTCGCCAGTCAACAGGTCAACTAACTTGTCAGTTCCCTTGCAGGCCAACAGGTCACCTAAGTTATTGGCTTGCTCACCAGCAGACTAGCTAAGTCACCTCACCAGTTGGCTCACTCACCAGCCGACTAGTTATGGCAGCGCATGTGTCGGCTCACTCATGTGTCAAATAGTTAATTCATCTGACCAGTCGGCTCACTCAATGATCGACTAGTTAAGTCAGCTCACCTGTTGGATCCCATGCTGGCTATCTAGTTACATCAGCTAAGCGGTCGAGATACTAGCTGGCCACTAATTAAGTCAGCTAACCAATCGGCCAACTAGTGGGCCAACTTGGCCAACCGAATACT
>NW_007243780.1:0-566 GCF_000164805.1 Carlito syrichta
ATGGAATGGAGAAGAATGTAATAGAATGGAGATTAGTGGAATGTAAAGGAATGGAATGGAAAGGAATGGAATAGAGAGGAATGGAATCTAGAGAAATGGAATGGATAGGAGTGGAATGGAAAGGAATTGTGGGTAGAGGAATGAAGGAAAATTTAAGGAATCTAATGAAAGGAATGGAAAGAGATGGAATGGAATTTAGAAGCATGTGATGGAGAGGAATGAAATTGAATAAATGGACTTGAGAAGAATGGAATGGAATGGAATGGAGAGGAAAAGAAAGGAATGGAATGGAATGAAGAGGAACGGAATAGAGAGGAATGGATTGGACTGGAATGAAATGGAGTGGAATGAAATGGAATAGATTAGAAAGGAATGGAGTAGAATGGAATGGAGAGGAAAAGAAAGGAATGGAATGGAATGAAGAGGAACGGAATGGAGAGGAATGGATTGGACTGGAATGAAATGGAGTGGAATGGAATGGAATAGATTAGAAAGGAATGGAGTACAATGGCATGGAATGGAAAGAAAGCAATTGAATAGATGAATGGAATGGAATGGTGAGGAAT
>NW_007243781.1:0-387 GCF_000164805.1 Carlito syrichta
GAATAAAGGAATTGAGAGGAAAAGAATGGAGAGGAATAGAATGGAGAGGATTGGAGTAGAAAGGAATACAATGGAATGGAATGGAGAAGAAAGGAATGGAAAGGGAATTAGTGGAGTGGAGTGGAATGGGCAGGAATGGAATGGAAAGAAATGGAATGGACAGAAATGAAACGGAGATAAATGGAATAGAGAGAAATGGAAAAAAGGAATGGAATGGAACCGAAAGAAAGGAAACCGTATTTAGAGGAATGAATGGAAAGGAATGGACTGGAATAGAGTGTAATGCATTGAAATGGAGATGCATGGAATGGATAGGAATGGAATGGCACCGAATGGAATGGAAAGGAATGGAGAGGAATGGAATGGAATGGAAAGGAATGAAATGGA
>NW_007243781.1:1933-3001 GCF_000164805.1 Carlito syrichta
ATTTGAATGGAATGGAATGGAAATGAGAGAAATGGAGGGAGAAATGGAATGAAATGGAATTGATGGGAGAGGAATGGAGAAGAATGGAATAGAATGGAGTGCAGTGGACAGAAGAGGAATGGAGTGGATCGGAATGGGGGAATGGAGAGGAACGGAATCGATTGGAATGGAATGGTATCTAGAGAAATGGAATGTAGTGTAGTGGAATGGAACGAAATGGAGAGTAAAGGAATGTAGAGGAATGGAATAAATTGTAATGAAATCGAATAGAAGGTAGAGGAATGGAAAGGAAAAGAATGGAATGGAATGGAAAGAATGCAATGGAATACAGGAATGGAATGTGGAGGAATGGAATAGAGAGAAATGGTATGGAGCGGAATGGTTTAGAATTTAATGGAATGGAATAGAATCAAATGGAGAGGAATGGATTGGAATGGAGTGGATAAAACGAAATGGAGAGGAATGAAATGGAGTTCAATTAAATGGGATGTAATGGAATAAATCATAGTGAAATGGAATTGAGAGGAATGGAATGGAGTGAAATGAAGAGGAATGGAATGGAGAGGAATGGAATGGAGAGAAATGGAATGGAGTGGAATGGAATTAAGTGGAGCAGAACGGAATGGAATGGAAAGGAATGGTATTGAGAAGAATGGAATGAAAATGAAAGGTATAGAAAGGATTGGAAGGTATTGGAATGTAATATAAAGGAATGCGATGAAATGGAGATGAATGGAATGGAGAGGAATAGATTGGAAAGGCATACAATGGAATAGAATGCAGACGAATGGAATGGATAGGAATGGAATGGAGTGCAATGGAATCAAATGTAGACGAATCCAGTGGTAAGGAATAGAAAGAATTGAAACAGATTGAAAGGAACTCAAAGGAATGGAAGGAAAAAGAATGTAATGGATAGAACAGGAAGGGAATGGAATGCAGAAGAGTGGAATGCAATGGAGAGAAATGGATTATAATGAAAAGGAAGGGAATGGAGAACAATGGAAAGGAAGGGAAAGCAATGGAGAGCTATGGAATGTAATGGAATGGAGAGGAATGGAAAGGAAT
>NW_007243781.1:3208-6056 GCF_000164805.1 Carlito syrichta
AATGGACTGGATTGGAACTTAATGGAGAAGAATGGTATAGAGAGTAATGGCATGGAATCAGGAGGAATGGAATGAAGTAGAATGGCATGAAATAGGAAGGAATGGAGAGGAATGGAATAGAAAAGAAAGGAAAGTTGATGAAAGGAAAGGAATGGAATGGAATGTAGTGGAAGGGAATGGAATGGACAGAAATGGAATGGGGAGGAAAGAGAGCAGAATGGAATGGAAAGGAATGAAGAGGAATGGCATGGAATGGAATGGCTGGGAATGGAATGGAATGGAATGGATATGAATAAAATAGAAGAGCAATGGAATGTAGAGGAATACAATGGAAAGAAATCGAATGGAGAGGAATGGACTAGAAAGAAAAAGATTGGAATGGAAAGGAGAAGAATGGAATGGAAAAGAAAGTAGTGGAATGGAATGAATGGAGAGGATTGGAAATGAGAGAAACGGAATGGAGGAAAATGGAATGAAGTAGAATGGAATGGAGGAGAATGTATTATAATAGAGATTAGTGGAATGGAAAGGAATGGAATGGACAGGAATGGAATCTAGAGAAATAGGAGGGATTGTATTGGAAAGAAAAGGAATTTCAGGAAGAAGAAATAAAGGGAAATTCGAGGAATCGAATGATAAAGAATGGAAAGGAATGAAAAGTGATGGAATGGAAATTAATGTAATGTGATGGAGAGGAATGGAATGAAAAAAATCGAATTGAAAAGAATGGAATGGAATGGAATGAAGAGGAATGGAATGGAGAGGAAAGGATTGGACTGGAATGAAATAAAGTGGAATGGAATGGAATGGTATGGAATAGAATGGAATGGAGAGGAATTGGATGGAGTGGAAAGAATGCAATGGAATACAGAAATGGAATGGAATGGTGACGAATGGATTGGAGAGAAATGGAATGGAGTGGAATGGATTGGAATTCCCTGGAATGGTAAGGAATCAAATGGAGAGGAATGGATTGGTATTGTGTGGAATAAAATGGAATGGAGAAGAATTAAATGGAGATGAATTAAATGGAATGGAATGGAATGAATTAAATACACTGAAATGGAATGGAGAGTAATGGAATGGAGTGAAATGAAGATGAATGGAAAGGAAAAGAATGGAATGGAATAGAATGGAATGGATTGGAGAGGAATAGAATGGAAAGAAATGGAAGGGAGAGAAATGGAATAGAAAGAAATAGAAAGAAGAGGACTGGAATGGAATCGAATGGAATGGCATGTTATTGAGAGGAATAAATGTAAAGAAAGAGCGTGGAAAACATTGAAGTGGAGAGGAATGGAATGAATAGGAACGGATTGGAACCGAATGGAATGGAAAGGAATGCAGAGGAATGGAATGGAATGGAATGCAATGGAATGGAATGGAAAGAAGAGTAATAGAATGAAGAGAAATGGAATGGAAAGGATAGGAATTGAATGGTGAATAAAGGATTGGAAAGGAATAGAAGAGAATGGAATGCAGAGGAATGGAATGGAATTGACAGAAGGTTAATTTAATGGAGAGGAATGCAATCGAGCGAAATGGAGTGGATTGGAGGGGAATGTAATAGAATGGAGATTAATGGAATGCAAAGGAATGGAATGGAGGTGAATGGAATAGAGAGGAATGGAATCTAGAGAAATGGAATGGATTGGAGTGGAATAGAAAGGAATTGTAGGTAGATGGTTGAATGGAAATTCAAGGAATCAAATGAAAGGAATGGAAAGGAATGGCAAGGGATGGAATGGAATTTAGAGGCATGTGATGAAAAAGAATGAAATGGAATAAATGGAATTGAGAAGAACTGAATGGAGTGGAATGGAATGGAATGGAATGGAGAGGAAAGAAAAGGAATGGAACGGAATGGAGAGGAAAGGATTGGACTGGAATGAAATGGAGTGGAATAGAATGGAATGGAATAGAGTAGAATGGAATGGAGAGGAATGGGTTGGAATGGAAAGAATGCAATGGAATACAGGAATGGAATGGAATGGTGAGGAATGGAATGGAGAGGAATGGAATGGAGGGGAATTGTTTGGAATTGAATGGAATGGTATGGAATCAAATGGAAAGGAACGAATTGGGATGGTGTGGAAAAAAGTGGAATGGGGAGAAATGGAATGGAGATGAATTAAGTAAAACGGAGTGGAACAGAATGGAATAAAATATAGTGAAAAGGAATGGAGAGGAGCGGAATGGAGTGAAATGAAGAGTTATGGAAAGGAAAGGAATGGATTGGAATTGAATGGATTGGAGAGGGATAGAATGGAGATAAATGGAATGGAGAGCTGAAATACAGAAATGGAAACTTGAGGAATGAAATGGAATGGACAGGAATGGAATCAAATGGAATGGAATGGTATCGATAGGAATGAATGGAAAGGAATGGAATAGAGTGTAATCTATAGAAATTGAGAGTAATGGAATGGATAGGAATGAAATGGAACCGAATGGAATGGAGAGGAATGGAGAGGAGTGAATGCAATGGAAAAGAATGGAAAGAATCAGTGAGGGAGAATTAAAATCTTTTCCCAGATATCCAATCCCTAAGAACTTATGCAGCCACAAAACCATCTCTACATGAAACACTTAAGAAAGTACTAAACACAGAAGAAAAGGAAAAAAGAACAACTTTTTTCACAAGAGTACAGGGAAAAGAATAAAATATACACGAACCAACCCCAAAAGCAAAAGAAAGACAAAAAAGAAAAAGAAAAAAGAAAAAACCAAGTGTAAGAACAACTCAATAGAACTCCATGATAGGGATGAACCCTCACATTTCAATAATTAGTCTGAATGTGAATGGACCTAAACGCACCACTGAAAAGACATAGAATGACAAAATCGA
>NW_007243782.1:0-752 GCF_000164805.1 Carlito syrichta
TACTGAAGGTATTCCAGGCGATTGAAAAAGATGGAACTCTCCCCAAATCATTTTACAAAGCCAACATCACATTGATATCCAAGCCAGGTAAAGATCCAGCAAAGAAAGAGAACTACAGGCCAATATCTTTGATGAACATAGATGCTAAAATTCTCAACAAGATCCTAGCAAACCGGATTCACCAATACATCTCAAAAATCATCCATCATGACCAAGTAGGCTTCATTCCTGACATGCAAGGCTGGTTCAATATTCGTAAAACCATAAATGTAATTAAATACATCAACAGATGTCAAAACAAAAACCACATGATCATATCACTAGATGCAGAAAAAGCTTTTGATAAAATCCAGCACCCCTTCTTGATAAAAACCATTGAACATCTAGGCATATGGGGAACATACCTCAAAATAGTAAAAGCCATCTACGAGAAACCCACAGCCAGCATACTCCTAAATGAACAAAAATTGGAACCAATTCCCCTGAAAACTGGAACTAGACAAGGATGCCCACTCTCTCCCTTCCTGTTCAACATAGTATTGGAAGTCCTGGCTAAAGCAATCAGAGAAGAGGAGGCAATCAGAGGTATTCAAATAGGAAAAGAGGAAGTCAAGTTATCTCTCTATGCAGATGATATGATGGTGTACCTTGAAAACCCAAGAGAATCTGTCAAAGGCCTCCTTACATTGATAAAAAGCCTTTGGCAAAATCTCAGGATACAAAATAAATGTACAAAAGACAATCGCATTTCT
>NW_007243783.1:0-1012 GCF_000164805.1 Carlito syrichta
TCTCCGAGGGCATGGGCCATTGTTCCACCCGACTGGTTTATCATCTTTCCAGGTAATGGGATCAGCAGCCTCAGGAACAATGGCCCCTAGGAAAAATTCGAAGAGCCAATACCAGACTGGTCTTTCCTCTCTGTAACCTGAACAGGTCCTTTTATGCCCTTTCTGTTCCTTCCAAGTCCCTTTTATGGATCGCATCCTATTGGTAGCATTTGCGCTGATGCCTTGTCATCTGGACTATACAGAAGCATGCCCATTTGAGCGAGAACATCGTGTCCCCAAAGTGTAATGGGGATGGAAGGAATGATGTAGGGACAAAAGGTTCCCAAAATTTCATCATCTGTCCAATTTAACATTTGAGAACTTTTGGCTACAGAGGGCGTTTGACCAATACCAATGAGTCCTGATGGGGCTGCTTGTGTTGGCCTGGAAGATGGCCAGTCTTTCTCAGCAATACAAGAAACATTAGCCCCTGTATCTAGCAGACCTTTAATTTTAACTCCCTGAATATATAAATCTTTTAGAGGTCTGGAGTTAGTAATTTCCTGAACCCAGAAAGTGAAATTTCTTGAGCCAAATCCAGAGTCACCCCTGGGCTTATCAGTTAGAGACTTGTCCATTCAAGATAGGGTAAGAGTAGTAACTGAGATATTCTTTGTTTTTATTTATTTATTTTTAGAGACAAGTTCTCATTGCATTGCCCAGGCTAATCTCAAATTCCTGGGCTCAAGCAATCCTCCCACCTTGGCCTCCCAGTTGTTTTGTGTTTTTTTTTGAGTTGGAGTCTCACTCTGTTGCCCAGACTGGAGTGCAGTGGCCGCTCCTGGCCACCGCAGCCTCGACCTGCTGGGCACCGGTGATCCCTCCACCTCAGCCATCCAAGTAGCTGGAATTACAGGCGCGCGCTACCACGCCTGGCTAATTTTTTGATTTTATTGTAGAGATGAGGTCTCGCCTGCCCAGGTGGGTCTCAAATGAGCTATTCTTTGACCTCATAAAATTGTACGGTTTTGCT
>NW_007243784.1:0-779 GCF_000164805.1 Carlito syrichta
GCGGGATGAAGACCACCTTCCCAGCTTTTGGGTCCTGCTGATTTTGGGGACTGAGATACAGAGCAAGAAGACTGAATATGTAACCTCGAGGAGTTCTTTGATGTAGTTTCAAAAGGGCTCTGTGATGCAATCTCAGACTGCTCTGTTCTGCCAGAGCAGTTAGGCCAGCAAGTGCATGATGAAGACAACCTGCCCAGCTTTTGGGGTGCTGCTGAAGTTGGGGTTGCAGATGCATGGCAAGAAGACTGGATAAAGTTCTTCAAGGAGTTCTTTGCTCCAATTTCATCAGCGTTCTCTGACCCAACCCCAGGCTGCTTTATGCTGCCAGAGAATTCAGTCTAGGAAGTGCAGGATTAAGTGTACATACTGAACTCTGCAGGTTCTGCTAATGTTGGAGACAGAGATGCAGTGCAAGAAAACTCAATATATGTTGCTGAGAAGTTCTTTGGTCCAGTTTTTTTTTTTTTTTTTTTGAGTTGGAGTCTCACTCTGTCGCCCAGACTGGAGTGCAGTGGCTGCTCCAGGCCACCGCAGCCTCGACCTGCTGGGCTCCAGTGATCCTTCTGCCTCAGCCTTCCAAGTAGCTGGAATTATAGGCATATGCTACCACGCCCGGCTGATTTTTTGATTTATTGTAGAGATGAGGTCTTGCTGCCCAGGCGGGTCTCGAACCCGCAGCTCAGCAATCCACTCACCTCAGCCTCCCAAAGGTGCGGGATTACAGGCTGAGACACCGAGCCCGGCTTTGTTCAGTTTAATTGTGCTTTCTCTGTCAGCCC
>NW_007243785.1:0-926 GCF_000164805.1 Carlito syrichta
TCCCTCGAGGAGATCTTTGACACAGTTGCATCTGCATTCCCTGACCCAGCCCCAGGAAATCTACATTGCCAGGTAAGTCACTACAGGAAGTGCAGGATGAAGACCACCTGCTCAGGTCTATGTGTGCTGCTAAATATGGGACGGTGATGCAAGGCAAGAAGACTGAATACATTTCCATAGAAGTTCATTGCTCCATTTTCAACTGCACTCTTGGATCTGGTCTCAGGCAACTTGCTGCTGCTAGAGATATCAGTCCAGGAAGTGCAGGATGAAGACCACTAGCTGAGCTCTGTGGGTGCTACCAATGTTGGGGATGGAGATGCAGGCCAGGAAGGCAGGATTCATTTCCTAGAGGAGTTCCTTGCTGCATTTTCAACAGCATGCTCTGACCCAGCCCCAATGTGCTCTTTGCTGTCAGAGAAATCATTCCAGGAATTGCAGGATGTAGACCACTTTCCCAGCTCTGTAGCTGCTGCTGATGTTGGGGATGGAGATGCAGGGCAAGGAGACTCAATATATGATCTTGAGGAGTTCTTTGCTCCAGTTTCAACAGTGCTTATTGACCCGGCCCCAGACTGCTGTATGCTGCCAGACAAGGCAGTCCAGGAAGTGCGGAATGAAGACCACCTTCCCAGCTTTTGGGTCCTGCTGATTTTGGGGACTGAGATACAGAGCAAGAAGACTGAATATGTAACCTCGAGGAGTTCTTTGATGTAGTTTCAAAAGGGCTCTGTGATGCAATCTCAGACTGCTCTGTTCTGCCAGAGCAGTTAGGCCAGCAAGTGCATGATGAAGACAACCTGCCCAGCTTTTGGGGTGCTGCTGAAGTTGGGGTTGCAGATGCATGGCAAGAAGACTGGATAAAGTTCTTAAAGGAGTTCTTTGCTCCAGTTTCATCAGCGCTCTCTGACCCAGCCCCAGGCTGC
>NW_007243785.1:1047-3251 GCF_000164805.1 Carlito syrichta
GCTGCCAGAGAAGGTAGTCCAGGAAGTGCAGGTTGAAGACCACCTTCACAGCTCTGTGGGAGCTGCTGATGTTGGGGACCGAGATGCAGGGCAAGCAGACTGAATATAAAACGTCAAGGAGTTCTTTGCTGCAGTTTAATTCAGCTCTGTGATAAAATCCCAGGTTTCCCTGTTCTGCCAGAGCCGTCAGGCCAGGAAGTGCATGATGAAGACCACCTGCCCAGTTCTGAGGTTCTGCCAATGTTGGGGTTGTAGATGCAGGGCAAGAAGACTGGGTACATTTCCTCAAGGAGTTCTTTGCTCCAGTTTCAACAGTGCTCTCTGACCCAACCCCAGGCTGAATTATGCTGCCAGAGGATTCTGTCTAGGAAGTACAGGTTTAAGTGCACATGCCCGAGCTCTGCAGGTTCTGCTAATGTTGGAGACGGATATGCAGGGCAAGAATACTCGATATATTTTGTCGAGGAGTTCTTTGCTCCAGTTATAATTGCACTTTCTGAGTCAGCCCCAGGCTACTTTCTGCTGCCAGAGAATTCAGTCTAGGATGAAGACTATCCACCCAGTCCAGCGGGTGCTGCTGATTTTCACAATGGAGATGCAAAGCAAGAACACTGCATATATTCCCTTGAGGAATTTTTTGCTACAATTTCAATAGTGCTCTCTGTGCTAGGCATAGGCTGCTCTAAGCTGCCAGAAAACTCAGTAAAGGAATTGCAAGATGAAGACCACCTTTCAAGCTCTATGGGTATTGCTGATGCTGGGGATGGAGATGCAGTCCAAGAAGACTCGTTACATTTTTTCTAGGAGTTCTTTGCTGTAGTTTCAACAGCTGCCTCAAACCCAGTCCCACGCTGCTGTATGCTTGCAGAGAAGTCAGTCCAGGAAGTGCAGGATGTAGCCCATATGTGCGTGCTGCTCACATTGTGGACAGAGATGCAGAGCAACAAGACAGCATATAATCCCTCTAGGAATTCTTTGTTACAGTTCAACAGCACTGTCTGACCTCAGCCAAGGTTGCACTATGCTGCCAGAGATGTCAGCCCAGGAAGTTCAGGATGAAGACTACCTGCCCAGCTAGCGAGTGCTGCTGACGTTGGGGATGTAGATGCTTGTCAACAAGACTGGATCTCTTTCCCCCAGGAGTTCTTTCCTCTAGTTTCTACAGCACTCTCTGTCACTGTCCCAATGGCTTTCTGCTGTCAGAGCAGTCCAGGTATTGCAGGATAAAGACCACATGCACAGCTCTGTGGGTGCTGCTGATGTAGGGGATAGAGATGCAGAGCCAGAAGCCTGCATATATTCTCTCGAGATCTGTGCTACAGTGGTATCAGCACTCCCTGACCCAGGCCCTGGCTAATCTATGCTGCCAGGTAAGTCACTACAGGAAGTGCAGGATGAAGACCACCTGCTCAGGTCTGTGTGTCTGCTCATATAGGGGAAGCAGATTCAGGGCAAGAAGACTGAATACATGTCCATAGGAGTTTTTTGGTCCAGTTTCAACAACGTGCTCTGATCGAGACCCAGGATGCTTTCTGTTGCCTGAGAAGTCAGTTCAGGAAGTAGAGTATGAAGACAACCTGCCCAGCTCTGTGGATGCAACTGATGTTGGGGATGGAGATGCGGAGCCAGAAGACTGCATATATTCCCTCGAGGAGATCTTTGATACAGTTGTATAAGTGCTCCCTACCGAGCCCCAGCATAATCTCTGCTGCCAGGTAAAACACTACAGGAAGTTCAGGATGAAGATGACCTTCTCAGGTCTGTGTGTGCTGCTAGATGGGGAATGGAGATGAAGGGCAAGAAGACTGGATATTATTCCATAGGAGTTCTTTGCTCCAGTTTCGAGTGCCCTCTGTCACTGTCCCAACTGCCTTCTGTTGTCAGAGCTGTCCAGAAATTGCAGGATGGAGACCACATGCCCAACTCTGTGTGTGGTACTGATGTTGGGGATTAAGATGCACATCCAGAAGACTGCATATATTCCCTTGAGGTGATCTTTGCCTCAGTTGCATCAGCGCTCCCTTACCCAACCCCAGGCTATTCTATGCTGCTGGGTACATCACTACAGGAAGTGCAGGATGAAATCAACCTGCTCAGGTCTGTGTGTGTGCTAGATGGGGGAAGGAAATGCAGGGCAAGAAGACTGGATACATTTTGTTGGAGTTCTTTGGCCCAGTTCCAACAGCACACTCTGATGCAGACCC
>NW_007243786.1:0-941 GCF_000164805.1 Carlito syrichta
CAGCTAGTTAAGTCAGTTGGCTAGCCAGCTCTCTAGCTAGGTAGTGACATAGTTAAGTCTGTTGCCTAGCCAGTTGGCTAGCTAATTAAGTCAACTAGTTAAGTCACTTGCTATCCAGAAGGCTAGAGAAGTAGAGAGCTAGTTAAGTCAGCTGGCTAACCAGTTTGCTAGCTAGATAGCTAGCTAGTTATGTCAGTTGTCTGACCAGTTGGCTAGCTAGTATAGTCTGCTAGGTAAGTCAGTTGATTAGCCATCTGGCTGCCTAGGCAACCTGCTGGTTAAGTCAGCTGGCTAGACAACTGGCTAGCTAGATAAGTCACCTAGTTAATTCAGCTGGATAGCCAGCTGGCTAGCTATGTAGCAAGCTAGTTAATTCAACTGGCTAGAAAGCAGGCTAGCTAGTTAAGGCAGCTTGTTAATTCAGCTGGCTAACCAGGTGGCTGGCTAGTTAGTGACCTAGTTAAGTCATTTGGCTAGCCAGCTGGTTAACTAATTAAGTCAGCTAGTCAGCTGGCTATCCAGTTGGCTAGAGAGTTAGAGAACTAGTTAAGTCAGCTGGCTATCCAACTGAATATCTAGTTAAGTCAGCTAGTTAACTCACCTGGCTGGCAAGCAGCCTAGCTCGTTAATCAACTAGTTGTCAGGTGTCTAACCAGCTGGATAGCTAGTTAAGTCACCTCGTTAAGTCAGTTGGCTGGACATCTCACTAGATAGTTAAAAAGCTAGTTAATTCAGATGACTAGACAGCAACCTAGCTAGATATTTAATCTAGTTTAGCTAGCTGGCTAGCTAGGTTGCTAGCTAGTTAAGTCAGCTAGTTATGTCAGCTAACAACAATGTTAAGTCAGCTAGTTAAGTTGGCTTTCTAGCAAGATATATTGCTAGGTAACTAGCTAGTTATTTCAGCTAGTAAATTTAGCAGTCTAGCTAGGTAGCTAACT
>NW_007243787.1:0-16301 GCF_000164805.1 Carlito syrichta
CTTAACTAGGTGACATAACAAGATAGCCTCATGGCTAGCTACTCACATAACTACCTACCTACCTACATAGCCCGCTGGCTTGCCAGCTGAGTTAACTACCGGACTACCTAGCTAACATCCTGGCCAGCGAGCTGACTTAACTGTGTGCCTTAACTAGCTAGCCAGTTGTCTAGCCAGCTGATTTAACTAGCTAGCTACTCTGCGTTGCAGATGGCTAGAGAACTGACTTAACTAAATGACTATATAGCTAGCTACCTAGCTAGCCAGGTGACTTAACTAGCTGACTTAACTAGATAATTACCTAGCTAACCAGTTGGCTGGGCAGCTGACTTAACTAGCTTACTTATCCTGCTAGCCAGCTGGCTGGAGAGCTGACTTAACTAGCAGACTTATGTAGCTAGAGTGCTTGCTGGCCAGCTGAATTAACTAGCTGACTTAACCAGCTAGCCAGTTGGGTAGCCAGCTGACTTAACTAGCTAGCTAACTAGCTAGCTAGCTGGGAAGCCAGCTGAATTAACTAGTTGACAGTTTTCTAGCAATCTGGCTAGCCAGCTAATGTAACTAGCTTGCTACCTAGCTAGCCAGCTGGGAATCCAGCTAAATTAACTACTTGACTTAACCTGCTAGCCAACTGGCAAACCAGCTGACTCAACTAGCTGACTTAACTCGTTAGCTAGCTGACTTAACCAGTTATCCAGCTGGCTGGCCATCTGATTCAAGTAGCTGACATAACTAGTTAGCCCACTGGCTAGCCATCTGACAACTAGCTGACACCTCTAGTTAGCCAGGTGACTAACCAGCAGACATAACTAGATAGGTACCTATGTATCCCGCTGGATTACCAGCTGATTTAACTACCTACCTACCTACCTAACAAGTTGGCTAGCGAGCTGAGTTAATTAGGTGACTTAACTATCTAGCTAGTTGGCTAGTCAGCTGACTTAGCTAACTAGATACCAAGCTGGGCAGCTGGCTGCCCAGTTGATTTAACTAGATGACTTAACAGGTTAGCTACCTAGCTAGACTGCTAAATTTACTAGCTGAAATAACTAGCTAGTTACCTAGCAATATATCTTGCTAGAAAGCCAACTTAACTAGCTGACTTAACATTGTTGTTAGCTGACATAACTAGCTGACTTAACTAGCTAGCAACCTAGCTAGCCAGCTAACTAAACTAGATTAAATATCTAGCTCAGCTGCTGTCTAGCCATCTGAATTAACTAGCTTTTTAACTATCTAGTGAGATGTCTAGCCAACTGACTTAACGAGGTGACTTAACTAGCTATCCAGCTGGTTACACACCTGACAAGTAGTTGATTAATGAGCTAGGCTGCTCGCCAGCCAGGTGGGTTAACTAGCTGACTTAACTAGATATTCAGTTGGATAGCCAGCTGATTTAACTAGTTCTCTAACTCTCTAGCCACTTGGATAGCCAGCTGACTAGCTGACTTAATTAGTTAACAAGCTGGCTAGCCAAATGACTTAACTAGGTCACTAACTAGCCAGCCAACTGGCTAGCCAGCTGAATTAACAATCTGCCTTAACTAGCTGGCCTGCTTTCTAGCCAGTTGAATTAACTAGCTTGTTACATAGCTAGCCAGCTGGCTATCCAGCTGAATTAACTAGGTGACTTATCTAGCTAGCCAATTGTCTAGCCAACTGACTTAACTAGCAGGTTGCCTAGGCAGCCAGATGGCTAGTCAACTGACTTACCTAGCAGACTATACTAACTAGCCAACTGGTCAGACAGCTGGCATAACTAGCTAGCTATCTAGCTAGCAAACTGGTTAGCCAGCGGACTTAAGTAGCTCTCTACCTCTCTAGCCTTCTGGATAGCAAGTGACTTAACTAGCTTACTTAATTAGCTAGCCAACTGGCTAGGCATCAGACTTAACTATTTCACTACCTAGCTAGAGAGCTGGCTAGCCAACTGACTTAACTAGCTGTCTTAACTAGCTGTCCTTCTATCTAGCCAGTTGAATTAACTTGCTTGCTGCATAGCTACTCAACTGGCTATCCAACTGAATTAACTAGGTGATATTTTTAGCTAGCCAGCTGTGTATCTAGCTGACTTAACTAGCAAGTTACCTAGCAAGCCAGCTGGCTACTCAGCTGACTTAACTAGGTGACTTAACTAGCTAGCCAGCTGACTAGACAGCTAACATAATTAGCTAGCTACCTAGCTACCAAATTGTCAGCCAAATGACTTAATTGCCCAGCTCTGTAGCTAACCAGCAAGCTAGCCAGCTGACTTAACTAGCTGAATTCACGAAATAGACAGCTGCATAGCCAGCAGACTTAACTATAGAGCTACCTAGCTAGACAACTGGATAGTTAGCTGACTTAATTAGTTGGCATAACTAGATGCCAGATTTTAGCCAGTTGACTTCAGCTACCTACCTTCTAAACTTGCTGACTTGCAAGCTGTCTTAACTACCTACCTACCTAGTTATCCTGTTGGCCAGCGAGCTGAGTTAAGTAGGTGACTTAACTAGTTAGCCAGCTGACTAGACAGCTGACATAACTAGCTAGCTACCTAGTTACCAAACTGGCTAGCCAGATGACTTAATTGCCCAGCTCCATAGCTAGCCAGCAAGCTAGCCAGCTGACTTAACTAGCTGAATTCACGAAATAGACAGCTGCATAGCCAGCAGACTTAACTATAGAGCTACCTAGCTAGACAACTGGATAGCTAGCTTACTTAACTAGCTGACATAACTAGATGCCAGATTTTAGCCAGTTGACTTAGCTAGCTACCTACCTACTAAACTTGCTGACTTGCAAGCTGTCTTAACTACCTAACTACCTAGCTATCCTGTTGACCAGCGAGCTGATTTAAGTAGGTGACTTAACTCACTAGCCAGCTGGCTAGCCAGCTGACGTAAAACTAGCAATCCTGCTTGGCTATCTTTACTAACTGATTTACCTAGCTACCCAATTGACTTAAAATAGCTCATTTAAATTGCTAGCTACCTAGCAAGACTGCTGACTTAACTAGCTGATTCAACTTGCTAGCTACCTAACTAGCTATCATATAGCTAGCTGACTTAACTAGCTGACTTAAGTATCTAGCTACCTGACATATAAAGCTGACTTATCAAGCTAGCTGCCTAACTACCCAGTTGACTTAACTAGCTGAAACAACTAGCCAGCCAGATGGCTACACATCTCATGTAACAAGCATTTTAACTTGATAGCCTGATGGCTAGACAAGTGAAATAACTAGCTAGCAAGCTGATTAGCCAGCTGACTAAACTGGCAGACTTAAGTAGCTGGCCAGCTGTCTAGCAAGGTGACTTCATTGCTTAGCTAACTAGGTAGCCAGTAGCCTACCCAACTGACTTAACTAGCTGATTTAATGAATTAGCTAGCTGGCTGGTCAGCAGATTTAGCTAGCTAGATACCTAGCTAGACAACTATATAGTCAGCCGACTTAACTAGCTGACATAATCAGAAAGACTGATGGCTAGCGAGCTGACTTAACTTGCTATCTACCTACATTTCCGGCTGGCTTGCCAGATAACTTAAATACCTCACTATCTAGCTAAATTGCTGGCCAGCAGGCTGACTTAACTAGGTGACTTAACTTGCTAGCGAGCTAGCTAGCCAGCTGACTTAACTAGCTAGCTACCTTGCTAGGCAGCTGGTTTGCCAGATGATTTAACTAACTGATTAACTAGCTAGCCAGTTGACTTAACTAGCTGACCTTACTGGCTGGCCATCTGAAGTAACTAGCTGATTTAACCAGCTAGTCAGCTGGCTAGCCAGCGAACTTAACTAACTAGCTGCCTACCTAGCTATCATGCTACCCAGCTGAATAAACTAGGTGACAACAAGCTACCTAGCTGCCATAAGTAGCTTACTTATATCGCTAGATTCCTAGCTGGACAGCTGACTTAACTAGCTAAAATAACCAGCTAGACAGATGGCTAGCCATCTGACGACTAGCTTTTTAACTAGCTAACCAGGTGGATAGCCAACTGACAATGTGCTGACGAAACTAGCTAACCTGCCAGTTGCCAGGTGACTTAACTAGCTGACTTAACTTGCTAGCCATATGGTTGCCAGTTGACTTAACTAGCTCACTTAACTTGGTAGGCAGCTGGTTGCTAGCTGATTTAACTAGATGACTTATTCAGCTAGTCAGCTGGCTAGGCAGCTGACTTAACTAGCTGGCTAACTATCTAGCCAGCTGACTAGCCAGCTCACTTAACTAGCTGACTTAAGCTAGCAAGCTGGCTTGCCATCTCATTTAACTTGCTAGTTATCAACATAGAAAGCAGGCTAGACAGCTGACTTAACCAGCTGACTTGAACAGCTATCATGCTTGCTAACAATCTGATTTATCTAGCTAGCTACCTACCTAGCCTGCTGGCTAGACAGTAGACTTAACTAGCTGACTTAACCAGCTAGCCAGTTGACTAGTCAACTGACTTAACTAGCTCACCACCTAGCTAGCCAGCTGGCTAGTCAGCTGACTTAAGAAGCTGACTTAACTAGTAACTACCTAGCTAACCAGTTGACTTAAGTAGTTAGCTAACTAGCTAGCTAACTAGTTAGCCAGCTGACTTAAATAGTTAACTAGCTAGCTACCTAGCTAAGAAGCTGACATAAATAGTTATCTGCCTTGCTAGCTAGTGGTCGTAACCAGCTAGATAACTAGTTAGCTTAATCTTTTTCAAACATGCTAAGTGACTTAATCATCTGACTTATTTCCTTAGCTAATGAACTGGATAGCTGACTCAATGAGCTTACTTAACTCATTAACTATCTCTCTATCTAGCTTACCATCCAGCTGACTTAACTCATTAACTAACTAGATTGTTATCCTAATCAAGTAGCTAACTCAACCCATTTGCTAACTAGCTAGATAGCTGTCTCAATTCACTGAATTAACCCGTTAACTAGCTAACAACCTGACTCAACCTGCTGACTTAACACTTTAGCTAACAAGCTAGCTTGCTGTCTTAACCAGCTGACTAAATTAGAAGCTGACTTAACTAGCTAACTTAGCTACCTGACTTAACTACTTAGCAAGCTGAATTAACTGCCTGGCTTAACTAGTTAACTAGTTGACTTTACTACCTGAATTAAATAGTTAGCTAACTATTTAACTGGCTGAATAACCAGCTGACTTAAGTAATTAGTTAACTAGTTAGGTAGCAGATTTAAGTAGCTGACTTTAATAGCTAACTAATTAGTGAGCTAGCTGACTTAGCTAGCTGAGTTAGAATGCTAGCTGTTTAGCTAGCAGACTTAGTTAGCTGACTAACTAGTTGGCTAACGAGACAGCTAGCTGATTTAAAGAGTTGTTAATGAGTTAGCTAACTGTTTTAACTAGTTGATAAATGAGTAATTTAGCTGACTTAACTAGTTGGTTAACGAGTTATCTAGGTGACTTAATTTGTTGGCTTACGAGTCGACCAACTAGTTACCTGGTTTAACCCATTGGCTGACTACATGGCCGACTTGTTAGTTGGCTTAACATGTTGGCCGATTAGATTGCCGACTAGTTAGCTGGATCAAATTGTTGACTGACGATTTGGCCCACTAGTTAGCTAGGTTAACTAGTTGGCATACTGGTTTGCTGAACTAACAATTCGACCGACTAGTTGACCAACTATTTAGCTGGTGTAACTAGTAAGCTTACTAGTCAACTGAGCTAACTTAACAGTTGACAATTTGGCCGACTAGCCAACCGATTGGTTAGCTAACTCAACTAGTTGGTTGACTAGTAGGCTGACCAGTTAGCTGACTTAACTATTCGGCCTGCGTGTGAGCCGACAGGTGAGCTGACTCAACAAGTCAGCCGGTGAGTAAGCCAAATTGTCAGCTGACTTAAATAGTCAGCTGGCTAGTAAGCAGACTTGTCTGCTGATTTAACTAGTCAGCCAGCGAGTGTGCTGACCTGTCAGCTGACTTAACTAATCGGCCGACGGATGAGCTGACTTTTCAGCTGAATTTAGTCGGCTGGCGTGTGATCCAACAGTTCAGAAGACTTAACTAGTTGTCCGAAGATTGAGCCTACTGATAAGCCGAGTTAACTAGTCAGCCTGCCAGTGAGCCAACGGGTGAGCTGCCTTAACGAGTCGATCGGTGAGCGAGCCAACCAGTTAGTTGACTTAACTAGTCAGCTGGTGAGGAAGCTGACATGTTAGCTGACCTGTTGGCCTGCGAGTGAGCTGACAAGTTAGATGAACTATTGGCTGGCAAGTGAGCCGACTAGTTTGGAGACAAGTTGGCAGGCGAGTGAGCCGACTAGTTAGCTGACCTGATGGAAAGTGAGCTATTCCACTAATTAGCTGAACAGCTAGCTGAGTTGCTAACTGACTAGTTAGATAAACAACTAGCTGATTTGCTATCTGATTTAACTAGCTAGCTGACTAGCTAGCTGACTATCAAGCTGACATAACTTGCTACCAAAAAAGCTATCTAACTAACTAGGTAACTTAATTAGCTTGTTAACTGGGTAGCTAACTGGCTAGCTGACTTAACTACCTATCTGAATGCAGCTGACTTGCTAGCTGACTTAACTAGTTAGCTGACTAGCAATATGACTAGGTAGCTGGCATAAATTGGTAGTTAAATAGTTAGCTGACTTGCTAGCTGACTTAACTAGCTAACTGGCGAGATAGCTGACTTAACTTGTTGACTAGCTAGTAGGCTGGCTAGCTGGCTAGCCAGCTGACTTAACTAACTAGCTACCTGGCTGACTAGATGGCTAGTCAGCTATCTTAACTAGCTAGCTACCTGGCTGGCTAGCTGGCTAGGCAGCCAGCTGGCTAGCTAGCGGGCTGATCAACTGGATAGCTAGAGGGCTTAAATAGCCAGCTGGATGATTGGTCATTAGGATTGAGAGCTGGCTTAACTAGCCAGCCACCCTGCTGGTCAGCTGGCTAGCCAGCCAGCTAAACTAACTGGCCACCTACCTGAACAGCCTGCTAACTTATATTGCCAGCCACCTAGCTAGCCAACTGGCTATCTAGCTGGCTTAACTAGCTAACTTAACTAGATAGACACCCAGCTAGCCAGCGGGCTTAACTAGCTAGCTGCCTAACTAGGCACATGGATAGCCACTTGAATTAACTAGCAGAATTAATGAGCTAGAGAGCTGTCTAGACAGCTGACTCAACTAGGTTACTGAACTCGTTAGACACCTGGCTAGCCAACTGATATAACTAGCTTACATCACTAGCTAACCAGGTGGCTAGCCAGCTGACTTAACTAATTAGCTACATACATATCCTGCAAGTTTGCCAGCTGACAACTATCTAGCTAAGTAGGTATCCAGCTGGCCAATGAGCTGACTAACTAGGTGACCTGACTAGCTAGCCAGCTTGTTAGCCAGCTTACTTAACTAGCTGACTTAACTAGCTTGCTACCTAGATAGCCAGCTGACTTTACTAGCTGAAATAGCAAGCCAGGTACCGAACTTGCTATCTAGCTAGCTAGCTGACTTATCTAGCTAACTTAACTAGTCAGCTAGCTGACATAACTAGCTTATTTATCTAGCTAGCTACCTAGTTAGCCAGCTGAATTACCTAGCTGAAATAACTAGTTAGCCAGCTGTCTAGCCATCTGACTTAACTAGCTTTTTAACTAGCTAGCAATCTGGCTAGCCAACTGACTTGATGAGGTGACTTAACTAGCTAGCCAACTGGTTAGCCAGCTGACTTAAATTGTTGATTAACGAGCTAAGCCACCTATCTGACCAGCCTACTATCCAGCCAGCTTATTGTGCCAGCAATCTAGCTAGCCAGCCGGTTACCTAGCTGACTTAACTAGCTGACTTAACAAGTAGACATCCAGCTAGCCAGCTGGCTTAACTAGCTAGACACCTAGCTAGCCAGCTGGCTATCCATCTCACTTAACTTGCTGACTTAACTAGCTAACCATCCAGCTAGACAGCAGACTTATTTAGCTAGCTACGTACCTAGCCAGGCGGCCAGCCAGCTGACTTAACTAACTGACTTATCCAGCTAACCAGGGGGCTTACAAGCTGACTTAACTAGCTAGCTACCTAGCTACACAGATGGCTAGCCACTTGAATTAGCTAGCTGACTTAACCAGCTATCCTCGTTAGCAAGCTGGCTAGCCAGCTGACTTAACTAGCTGATATCAGTAGATAGCCAACTGGCTAGACAGCTGACTTATTTAGCTAGCTATCTATGTATCCCGCTGGCTTGCCAGCTGACGTAAATACCTAGATATCTAGCTATCCAACTGACTATCGAGTCAACTTAACTAGGTGAGTTAACTAGCTATCCAGCTGACTAAACTAGTTGGCTACAAGCTAGGCATCTGGCTAGCCAGCTGACTTAACTAGCTGACTAACTAGCTAGCTCCCTAGATAGTTTGCTGAATTTACTACCTGAAATAAGTAGCCAGCTACCTACCTAGCTATCTACCTAGCTAGCCAGGTTAACTAGCTGACTTAACTAGCTAGCTAGCTGACATAACAAGCTGACTTAACTAGGTTTCTTGCTAGTCAGCTGACTTAACTAGCTTAAATAACTAGCTCCCCAGCTGTCTAGTCAGCTACCTAGCAAGATACCTAGCTAGCCACCTAACATAACTAGCAGTCATAACTAGCTATCTAGCTGAAATAACTATCTGTCTTATGTAGCTTGCTTCCTAGATAACCAACTGAATTAGCTAGCTGTAATAAGTAGCTAGCCAGATGGCTACCCACCTGACTTAATTAGCTTTTTAACTAGCTAATCTGCTTGATAGCCAACCAAATTAATGAGTCAACTTAACTAGTTAGACTGCTTGTTGCCAGTTGACTTATCTAGCTGCATTAACCAGGTAGCCAACTGGCTAGCCAGCTGTATTAACTAGCTGGCTATATGTCTAGCCAGCTGTCTAGCCATCTGACTTACCTAGCTGATTTACATTAGCAAGCTGGCTAGCCAGCTGACTTAACTAGCTAGCTACCTGCGTAGCCAGCAGGCTCACGAGCTGACTTGACAAGGTGAATTTAACAGCTAGCCTGCTTTCTAGCAAGATGACGTATCTAGGTACCTACCAACTTTCTCAGCTGGCTAGGCAGCTGACTAAACTCGCTGACTTAACCAGCTAGCCAGTTGGCTAGTCAGCTGATTTAACTTGCTGACATCGCTATCTAGCCAGGTAGCTATCTAGCTGACATAATTAGCTAGGCATCGACCTTGCCAATTGGTTAGCCAGTTCTCTTAACTAGGTGAATTAACCAGTATCCAGCTGGCTAATCCACTGACTAAACTAGGTCGCTAACTAGCAAGCCAGCTGCCTAGTCTGCTGACTTAAGTAGTTGCCTTAACCAGCTAGCTACCTAGCTAGCCAGCTGACTTAGTTAGATAACTAGCTAGCTACGTAGCTTCCCAGCTGACTGAAATACTTAGCAAACTAGCTAGCTACCAGCTAGCAAGCTGACTTAAATAGTTAGCTGCTTAGCTAGCTGACTTAACCAGCTAACTAACTATTAAGCTTACTCATTATCTAACGTGCTAGCTAGGTGACTTAATTATTTGACTTAACTTGTTAACTAATGAGCAACCTAGCTGACACAACCAGCTGACTTAACTCGTTAGCTAACTAACAGCTAGCTGACTTAACTCGTTATCTAGCTCTTTATCTAACTAGCTAGCTAGTTTACTCAACTAGCTGACTCAACCCGTTTGCTAACTAGCTAGTTAGCTGACTCAACCAGCTGACTTAACCCGTTATTTACCTAGCTAACTACCTGACTCCACCTGCTAACTTAACCCATTAGCTAGCTAGCTGTCTTAACCAGCTAACTAAATTAGAAAGCTGACTTAGCTAGCTGACTTAGCTAGCTGACTTTACTACTTAGCTAACTGACTTAACTGGCTGACTTAACTAGTTAGTTAGCTCACTTCACTACCTGAATTAAATAGTTAGCTAACTATTTAACAAGCTGAATAACTAGCTGAATTATCTAATTACCTAAGTAGTTAGGTAGCAGACTTAAGTATCTGACTTAAATAGTTAGCTAACTTGTGAGCTAGTTGACTGAGCTAGCTGACTTAGCTAGCTAGCTGGCTAGCTAGCTGACTTAGCTAGCTGACTTAACTAGTTGTCTAAGGAGATAGCTAACAGATTTAACGAGTTAGTTAACTAGTTAGCTAATTGTTTTAACTAGTTTGTAAACAAGTTAAATGGCTGAATTAACTAGTTGAATAAGGAGTGACCTAGGTTACTTAACTTGTTGACTGACGAGTCGCCTGACTAGTTAGCTGGTTTAACACATTGGCTGACTACTAGTCCAACTTATTACCTGGCTTTACAAGTTGGCCCAGTAGTCGGTCTACCAGTTAGCTGGGTCAACCAGTTGACTGACGAGTTGGCCCACTAGTTGGCACAATTAACTAGTTGGCTGGTTGGTTTCCTGATCTAACCAGTCAGTCAATAATTTGGCTGACTATTTGGCTGGCCTAAATATTTGGCCTTCTAGTTAGCAGAGCAAATTTCAGCTGACAAGTTGGCCGACCATTCGGCCGATTGGTTAGGGGAAATAACTAGTTGACCGTCAACTCATCCAACCGCTTAGCTGACTTAACTAGTCGACCAGTGAGTTAGCCGACTGGTCAGCTGAATTAACTAGTTGGCCAGCGAGTTACCCGACTGGCCAGCTGACTTAACCAGTCAGCTGGAGGGTCAGCTCACTGTTCAGGTGATTTAACTAGTTGGCCAGCAAGTGAGTCGATTGTTCAGCTGACTTAACTATTCGGCTGGCGAATGAGCTGACTGGTCAGCTGACTTTAGTCAGCTGGCTAGTGAGCCGACTAGTCAGAAGACTTAACTAGTCGACCAGCTATTGAGCCGACCGATGAGCCGACTTAACTAGTCAGCAGTCAGGTGAGCTGATGTGTGAGTCTCCTTAATAGTCAGCCAGAAAGATAGCTGACCAGAGAGCTGACTTAATAAGTCAGCTGACTAGTTAACTGACGTGTTGGCCTTCAAGAGAACCGATAAGTAATTGACCTGTTGGCAGGCAAGCAAGCCGACTAATTGGCTGACTGGTTGGCAGGCAAGCAAGCCAACTAGTTAGCTAACCTGATGGAAAGAGAGGAAGCCCAATAGTTATCTGATCAGCTGATTGAGTGGCTAGCTGATTAGTTAGCTAAGTAATTAACTCATTCGCTAGCTGACATAACTAGTTTGCTGACTAGCTAGCTGGTTATCTAGCTGACATAACTAGCTAGCAAACATTCTATCTAGCTAGCTGACTTAACTAGCTAGCTAACTGGATAGTTAGCTGGTTTGCTGACTTAACTATCTAGCTGACAATCTAGCTGACTAGCTAGCTGACTGAACTGGCTAGCTGAATAGTAACCTGACTAGCTAACTGACTTAACTAACTAGATGAATAGTTAGCTGAATTGCTAGCTGACTTAACCAACTAATTGGCTAGCTAACTGATTGTACTAGTTGACTAGCTAGTTGACTGGCTAGCTGGCTAGTCAGCTGACATAACTAGCTAGTTAATGTGTTGGTTAGATGGCTATGTACTGGATTACCTAGCTAGCTACCTGGCTATGTAGCTGGCTAGGCAGCCGGCTATCTAGCTAGTGGACTGGTCAGCAGGCTAGCTAGTTAGCTTAAATAGCCAGGCGGTTGACTGGGGAATCAGATAGCCAGCAGGTTTAACTAGACAGCCACCCTTCTCATCAGCCATCTAGCCAGATGACTGAACAAGCTTGCCACCTACATGACCAGCCTTCTAACCAGTCAGCTAACCATGCCAGTGACACAGCTAGTCAGCCCACTAGTTACCAGCTAACTTAACTAGCTGACTCATGTAGATAGCCATCCAGCTAGACAGCTGGCATATCTAGCTAGGCACCTAGCTAGCCAGCTGGTTAGCCAGGTCACATAACACACTGACTTAACTAGCCAGCCAGCCAGTTGGCCAGCTGACTTAATTAGCTGGCTACCTACCTCGCAAGGTGGTTAGCCAGCTGACTTAACTAGCAGACTTAACCAACTAGCCAGCTGGCTAGACATCTGAGTTAACTATGTAGCTAACTAGCTAGCCAGTTGGCAAGCCACTTGAATTAACTAGCTGACTTAACCAGCTAGCCAGCTGGCTAGGCAGCTGACTCAAATACCGGATTTAACTAGTTAGCCAACTGGCTAGCCTGCTTACTTAACTAGTTGAAATCCATAGCTAGCCTGGTGGCAAGCCAGCTGACTTAAATAGCTAGCTACCTATGTATCCCGTTGGCTTTCCAGCTGACTTATCAACCTAGCTACCTAGCTAAACAGCTGGCTAGCCAGCTGATTAACTAGCTAAGTACCAGCTAGGCTGGTGGCTAGCCAGCTGATTTAACTAGCTAGCTAACCAGCTAGGCTGGTGGCTAGCCAGCTGACTTAACAAGCTGATTAATTAGCTAACCAGCTCACTTAACTAGCTGACTTGACTAGCTAGTTTCCTAAATAGCCAGCTGAATTAACCATCTGAAATAACTAGCTATGTACCTGGCTAGCTATCTAGCTAGCTAGCCAACTTAAATAGTTGACTTAACTGGGTAGCCAGCTGACATAAATAGCTGACTTAACTAGCTAGTTACCTAAATAGCCAGGTGCCTAAACTAGTTAGCCAGCTGTCTAGCCATCTGAATTTACTAGCTTTTGAACTAGCAAGCGAGCAGGCAAGCCAACTGACTTAATGAGGTGTCTATACTATCTAGGAAACTGGTAAGCAGACTGAACTAACTACTTGATAAACGAGCTAGGCAGTTGGCCAGCCAGGTACCTAAAGTAACTGACGTAACTCGTTATCCAGCTGGCTAGACAGCTGACTAAATTAGCTCTCTACCTCTCTAGCCCACTGGATAGCCAGCAGACTTAACAAACTGAATAATTAGCTAGCCATCTAGCCAGCCAACTGACTTAATTAGGTCACTACTAGCTAGACAACTAGCTAGCCAGCTGATTTAACTAGCACTCTTAACTAGCTGACCTGCTTTCCAGTCTGTTGAATTAAGTAGCTTGCTACATAGTTAGCCAGCTGGCTATTCAGCTGAATTAACGAGGTGACTTATATAGTTAGCCAGTTGTCTAGACAGCTGACTTAAATAGCAATCTAAATAGCTAGTCAGCGGGCTATTCAACTGACTTATCTAGGTGACTTAACTCTCTTGTCAGATGGCTATACATTTGACATAATTAGCTAGCTTCCTAGCTGGCAAGCTGGCTAGCAGGCTGACTTAACAAGCTGACTTAACTAGCTAGCCAGCTGGTTAGCCAGCTGACTTAATTGCCTAACTACGTAGGTAGACATCAGGCTAGACAGTTGACTAAGCTAGCTGACTTAACGAAGTAGCCAACTGTCTATCCAGCAGATTTAACAAGCTAGCTACGTAGACAGACGATGGATAGTCAGCTGACTTAATTAGCTGACATAAGTACACTTCTGATTGCTAGCCAGCTGACTTAACTAGCTATCTACATACATAGCCCACTGGCTTGCCAGTGGATTTAACTACCTAACTGCCTAGCTAACCTTCTGGCCAGCGAGCTGACTTAAATAGGTGACATAACTAGCTAGCCAGCTTACCTTAATAGCTGACATAACTAGCTAGTTACCTTCCTAGTCAGCTGACTTAACTAGCTGTTTTAACTAGCTAGCTCCCTCGCTAGCTATCATATAGCTAGCTGACTTAATTAGCTGACTTAACTACCTAGCTAGCTGAAATATCTTGCTATTAACTAGCTAGTTACCTAGCTAGTCAGTTGACTTAACTAGCAGAAAAAACTAGTGTGCCCTGTCTACGCATTTGATGTAACTAGCTTTTAATAGCTAGCCAGCTGACTAGACAACTGACTTAATGAGCTGACTTAACTAACTAGCCAGTTGGTTGCCAGTTGACTAAACCAGCTGACTTAACTAGATTACCAGCTGGCTAGCCAGCTGACTTAATTGCTTAGCTACCTAGCTAGCCAGCATCCTAGTGAACTGACTTAACTAGCTGACTTAATGTAGTAGCCAGCTGGCTAGCCAACAAACTTAACTACTTAGCTACCTAGCTAGACAGCTGGATAACCAGGTGACTTAACTAGGTGACATATCAAGATAGCCTTATGGCTAGCCAGCTCACATAACTAGCTACCTACCTACATAGCTCGGTGGCATGCCAGCTGAGTTAACTACCTAACTACCTAGCTAAAATGCTTGCCAGCAAGCTGACTTAACTGCGTGAATTAACTTGCTAGCCAGCTGGATAGTCAGCTGATTTCACTAGCTAGATATGCTGCTGACTTATCTAAATGACAGCTGACTTATCTAAATGACTTATCTAAATGACTTAACTAGCTAGCTACCTAGCTAGCCAGATGATTTAACTAGCTGACGTGACTAGCTAACTACCTAGCTAGCCAGCTAGCTGGGGAGCTGACTTAACTAGCTTACTTATCCTGCTAGCCACTGGCAGGCCAGCTGAATTAACTAGCTGACTTATGTAACTAGAGTGCTGGCTGGCCAGCTGAATTAACTAGATCACTTAACCAGCTATCCAGTTGTCTATCCAGCTGACTTAACTAGCTGGCTACCCAATTAGCTAGCTGGGAAGTCAGCTGAATTAAATAGCTGTCTTAACTTTCTAGTTAGCTGGCAAGCCAGCTGACATAACTAGTTTGCCACCTACCTAGCCTGCTGGGAACCCAGATGAATTAAGTAGTTGACTTAACCTCCTAGCCAACTGGAAAACCAGCTGACTCAACTAGCTGACTTAACAATTAGCCAGCTGGCTAGCCAGCTGACTTAACTAGCTCTATATATAGCTAGCTAGCTGGCTAGCCAGTTGACTTAACTAGCTGACTTAATTACCTAGCAAGCTGGATACCCAACTTAAATAACTAGTTTGCTACTTAGCTAACCAACTGGCAAGCCAGCTGACTTAACTAGCTGACATAAATAGCTGGCCTACTTGCTAGTCAGCTGAATTAACTTGCTTGCTATAAAGTTAGCCTACTGGCTATCCAGCTGACTAAACTAGGTGTCTTAAATAGCTAGCCAGCTGTCAAGCCACCTGAGTTAATTAGCAACCTATTTTGCTAGCTAGCTGGATAGTCAACTGACTTAACTAGGTGACTTAACTAGCTAGCCAGGGTATAGACTGCTGACATAACTATCTAGCTACCCAGCTAGCCAGCTGTCTAGTCAGCTGACTTACCTAGGTGACTTAACTAGCTAGCAAGCTATCTTAACTAGCTGACTTAACCACCTAGATAACTAGCTCACCAGCTGGCTTAACTAGCTGACTTAACGAGCTACCTAGCTGACATAACTAGCTGACATATACAGCTAGATTCCTAGGTAGCCAGCTGATTTAACTATCAGAAATACCTAGCTAACCAGATGGCTAGCCATCTGATTTTTAACTAGATTTTTAACTAGCTAACCAGTTAGATAACCAAAAAACTTAACGAGTTGTCTTAACTAGCTGGTAGCAGCTTGCCAGCTGACTTAACTAACTGAATTAACCAGCTAGTCAGCTGGCTGGCCAGGTGACAACTATCTGGCTATCTATCTAGACAGCTGGCTAGCCAACTGACTTACCCAGCTGACTTAAGGTAGCAAGCTGGCACTTAATTACCTAGATATCCAAATAGCCTGCAGGTTAGCCAGCTTACTTAACTATCTGACTTGAATAGCTAGCCTGCTGGCAAGCAAGCTGACATATCTAACTAGCTACCTGCCTAGCCAGCTGGCTAGACAGCTGACTAAATCAGCTGACTTAACCAGCTAGACAATTGTCTAGCCAGCTGACTTAACACGCTGGCATCACTAGCTAGCCAGGTAGCTATCTAGATGACTTAACTAGCTAGCTACATACATTGCCAGTTGACTAGACGACTCTCTTAACTAGCTGAATTAACCAACTTGCCAGCTCACTAGTTATCTGACTTAACTAGCTCCCTACCTATTTAGTCTCCTGGTTAGCCAGCTGACTTAACAAGCTGAGTTAACTAGCTAGCTACCCAACTGGCCATCTGACATATAGATAGCTAACTAGCTAGCTACCTAGCTGCCAGCTAGCCAGCTCTCTAGTCAGCTCAGTTAATTAGCAAGCTTACCTACCTAACCAGCTGGCTAGCCAGCTTACTTAACTAGGTGACTTAAATAGCTAGCCAGCAGGCTATACAGCTGACTTAACTATCTAGCTACCTAACTAGCCAGCTGTCTTGCCAGCTGACTTATTTAGGTGAATAGCTAGCTAGCCAGCTGGGTAGCATGCTGACCTAACTGGTTAGCTACCTTGCTACCCAGCTGGTTAGCCAGCTGACTTAACTAG
>NW_007243788.1:0-602 GCF_000164805.1 Carlito syrichta
TAGCTGAATTGCTAGCTGACTTAACCAACTAATTGGCTAGCTAACTGATTGTACTAGTTGACTAGCTAGTTGACTGGCTAGCTGGCTAGTCAGCTGACATAACTAGCTAGTTAATGTGTTGGTTAGATGGCTATGTACTGGATTACCTAGCTAGCTACCTGGCTATGTAGCTGGCTAGGCAGCCGGCTATCTAGCTAGTGGACTGGTCAGCAGGCTAGCTAGCTAGCTTAAATAGCCAGGCAGTTGGCTGGAGAATCGGATAGCGAGCTGGCTTAACTAGACAGCCACCCTTCTCATCAGCCATCTAGCCAGACAGCTGAACGAGCTTGCCACCTACCTGGCCAGCCTTCTAACCAGTCAGCTAACCTAACCAGTGACACAGTTAGCCAGCCCACTAGTTACCAGCTAACTTAACTAGCTGACTCATGTAGATAGCCATCCAGCTAGAGAGCTGGCATATCTAGCTAGTCACCTAGCTAGCCAGCTGGTTAGCCAGGTCACATAACACACTGACTTAACTAGTCAGCCAGCCAGCTGGCCAACTGACTTAATTAGCTGGCTATCTACCTCGCAAGGTGGTTAGCCAGCTGACTTAACTAGCA
>NW_007243788.1:2317-2913 GCF_000164805.1 Carlito syrichta
TAGCTAGCTCCCTCGCTAGCTATCATATAGCTAGCTGACTTAATTAGCTGACTTAACTACCTAGCTATTGAAATATCTTGCTATTAACTAGCTAGCTACCTAGCTAGCCAGTTGACTTAACTAGCAGAAAAAACTAGTGTGCCAGCTGTCTACGCATTTGATGTAACTAGCTTTTAATAGCTAGCCAGCTGACTAAACAACTGACTTAATGAGCTGACTTAACTAACTAGCCAGCTGGTTAGCCAGTTGACTAAACCAGCTGACAACTAAATTACCAGCTGGCTAGCCAGCTGACTTAATTGCTTAGCTACCTAGCTAGCCAGCATCCTAGCGAACTGATTTAACTAGCTGACTTAATGTAGTAGTCAGCTGGCTAGCCAACAAATTTAACTACCTAGCTACCTAGCTAGACAGCTGGATAACTAAGTGACTTAACTAGGTGACATATCAAGATAGCCTTATGGCTAGCCATTTCACATAACTAGTTACCTACCTACATAGCTCGGTGGCATGCCAGCTGAGTTAACTACCTAACTACCTAGCTAACATGCTTGCCAGCAAACTGACTTAACTGCGTGAATTAACTTGCTAGCCAG
>NW_007243789.1:0-1539 GCF_000164805.1 Carlito syrichta
AACCCTTTGGGGTGTATTGCCTGTCTGTGGCACAGCTGGAGAGACTATTGTAAGCCCCATTTTGTGGTGGTAGTTTGGTAGATTTAGTGTTTCCAGGATAAAAGCTTCTAAGGGGAGGAGCAGGTATTGGAATAGCATAAGTCTTGCGATTGATATAATTATGTATAATAGATAAGGCTGGTCATGGTGGCTCACACCTGCAATCTCAGCATTTTGGGAGGCCACAGTGGAAAAATGACTTGAGCCCAGGAGGTTGAGGCTGCAGTAAGCTATCAACCTGCCACCGCACTCCAGCCTGGGCAGTAGAACAAAACTCTTTCTCTTAGAAAAAAGAAAATACATATGTTACTATTTTGCCAGGTGCAATGGCTCATGCCTGTAATCCTCGTACTTTGGGAGGTGAAGATAAGAGGATCACTTGAGATCAGGTGTTTGAGACCAACCTTGGTAATATAGCAAGACATCATCTCTACAAAAAAATTAAAAAATTAGCTGGGTGTGGTGGCACATGCCTCTCATCCCAGCTACTCAGGAGGCTGAGGCAGAAGGATGTCGTGAGGCCAGAAGGCTGAGGCTGCAGTGAGCCCATGCTTGTACCATGGCACTGTAGCCTGTGATGATAGCAGAGATGTGAGGAGGCGTGTGCACTCAGTATCATCCATCTGTATAAGACAAAGGAAACCCACACATGGGAGTGAATTAAATTGCATCTCATCCATGTGGCATGTGTTTCTTTCCCACAGGATGGAGAACTGCAACCTCACATAACATGCTTGTGAAAGTCTGGCTGTCTTTCTCAGGGATAGTACAATGCTGACCCACCTGAGCTTGGCAGAAAATGCCTTGATGGATGAAGGGGCAAAGTATATCTGGAATACCTTACAAGACTCAAGATATCCTCTGCAGAGGCTGGTGTAAGTCCTAAGAGATCCTGTTCTCAAAACTCCCTGGTGCAAACTAACAGAGAGACCAAGAGAACCCATTGTGTGTTCATTTCTGCAACATATGAAGTGCTGGCTGTGTGTTAGGCATCAAGTGTATGAGCACACTGGAACCTATTTCCCTCTGCCTTACAATCTGTCCATGCAGCAGTATGTAGGCTTGGTCCCTAGATTAAAACGGGGGTATAAAAGAGGAAAATAATGGAGGAAGGGAGGGTCAATAGGAAGTTAGAAAGAGAGAAAAGCAAGAGGGAAAACAGACATACATACCAACTATCAGGTGAGAAACAGACACAAGGCCAGAGAGAAGTGACAAAAGACACATAAGAAAGATTCTCTAAAGAATACCGGTAGCTACACAGAGACAGACCAATAAAATCATGAAACAGTGTAAGTCAGAAAGCAAACAACAAAAGTGATCAAAACAGTCAAAATAATAAAATGTAAAGTCAAAACGAGATCAGACTAAAGTCACTTCAGCTCTGATCTCCAGCTTCTCCCTTTTGTTTTTCGTTGCAGGTAGCTAGATTTACTCGCAGTTTGGGTTTGGTTTTTTTTAGCCTGCTGCCTGGAGTTGCTTTTGTCTGATTCAGTGTAA
>NW_007243790.1:0-4215 GCF_000164805.1 Carlito syrichta
GCACAGCTGGAGAGACTATTGTAAGCCCCATTTTGTGGTGGTAGTTTGGTAGATTTAGTGCTTCCAGGATAAAAGCTTCTAAGGGGAGGGGCAGGTATTGGAATAGCATAAGTCTTGTGATTGATATAATTATGTATAAAAGATAAGGCTGGTCATGGTGGCTCACACCTGCAATCTCAGCATTTTGGGAGGCCACAGTGAAAAAATGACTTGAGCCCAGGAGGTTGAGGCTGCAGTAAGCTATCAACCTGCCACCGCACTCCAGCCTGGGCAGTAGAACAAAACTCTTTCTCTTAGAAAAAAGAAAATACATATGTTACTATTTTGCCAGGTGCAATGGCTCATGCCTGTAATCCTCGTACTTTGGGAGGTGAAGATAAGAGGATCACTTGAGATCAGGTGTTTGAGACCAACCTTGGTAATATAGCAAGACATCATCTCTACAAAAAAATTAAAAAATTAGCTGGGTGTGGTGGCACATGCCTCTCATCCCAGCTACTCAGGAGGCTGAGGCAGAAGGATGTCGTGAGGCCAGAAGGCTGAGGCTGCAGTGAGCCCATGCTTGTACCATGGCACTGTAGCCTGTGATGATAGCAGAGATGTGAGGAGGCGTGTGCACTCAGTATCATCCATCTGTATAAGACAAAGGAAACCCACACATGGGAGTGAATTAAATTGCATCTCATCCATGTGGCATGTGTTTCTTTCCCACAGGATGGAGAACTGCAACCTCACATAACATGCTTGTGAAAGTCTGGCTGTCTTTCTCAGGGATAGTACAATGCTGACCCACCTGAGCTTGGCAGAAAATGCCTTGATGGATGAAGGGGCAAAGTATATCTGGAATACCTTACAAGACTCAAGATATCCTCTGCAGAGGCTGGTGTAAGTCCTAAGAGATCCTGTTCTCAAAACTCCCTGGTGCAAACTAACAGAGAGACCAAGAGAACCCATTGTGTGTTCATTTCTGCAACATATGAAGTGCTGGCTGTGTGTTAGGCATCAAGTGTATGAGCACACTGGAACCTATTTCCCTCTGCCTTACAATCTGTCCATGCAGCAGTATGTAGGCTTGGTCCCTAGATTAAAACGGGGGTATAAAAGAGGAAAATAATGGAGGAAGGGAGGGTCAATAGGAAGTTAGAAAGAGAGAAAAGCAAGAGGGAAAACAGACATACATACCAACTATCAGGTGAGAAACAGACACAAGGCCAGAGAGAAGTGACAAAAGACACATAAGAAAGATTCTCTAAAGAATACCGGTAGCTACACAGAGACAGACCAATAAAATCATGAAACAGTGTAAGTCAGAAAGCAAACAACAAAAGTGATCAAAACAGTCAAAATAATAAAATGTAAAGTCAAAACGAGATCAGACTAAAGTCACTTCAGCTCTGATCTCCAGCTTCTCCCTTTTGTTTTTCGTTGCAGGTAGCTAGATTTACTCGCAGTTTGGGTTTGGTTTTTTTTAGCCTGCTGCCTGGGAGTTGCTTTTGTCTGATTCAGCATAAGGGTAGGGCTTTGTCTCCTGTTTAGCGACGATACCTTAGGAACCGAGGTGGGGGTTGTTGATAGGTGATCAGGGCAATGGAAATCTCTGCCTGGAGAATGGCCGAGGCAGTTTCACTTTTGCAGATCTGTTTCTCTCCACTTGTCTGGGTTCCCAAGCTTGGAGTCACCCACTGAGTGCCTCAGTCAGGGTGGGCCCAGAGCTCCAGAGTTGCAAAACTCCAAACTGTAGGTGGTGAGTGGCAAGAGTGGCCCTGGGCCCCCCACAGGGTACTTCAGCCAGGAATGGGACCGGTGTCTCTGAGGGGCGGGTGCCCAGAGCCTCCCTGAGTGACTGGCAGCTTGGTGCTGGGTGCTGGGCGAGAGACGATGTAGCCAGGGAGGGAGCTGAGACCCGAGACTCCATGCAGGTGGGAGTCACGTATGGTGAAACAGCAGCAACAGGGGGCCGCAATATCCTGCCCTACGTGGGATTGAAGATCCCTGGGCCTCTGACCAGCATGGCTGGTGGTGGTCTGGGGGATGGGGAAGAAGAGTAAGAGTCTTTTTGGGAACTCACGTTCGGAGAATCTCACAAGTCCCCCTATGCCATCACCATCTTACCGGAACCTCCGGATAATGTTTATTGACTTACATATCTTGAACCATCCTTGCTTCCCTGGGATAAAATCCACTTGGTCATGGTGTACTATATTTTTATGTGTTGTTGAATTTGGTTTGCTAATATTTTATTGAGGATTTTCACATCTGTGTTCATAAAGGATATTGGTCTGTAGTTTTCTTTGCTTATTGTGTCTTTTCTTGGCTTTGGTATCAGAGTGATACTGACCTTGTAGATGAGTTAGGCAGGATTCTGTCCTCTTCAGTCTTATGGAATAGCTTTAGTAAAATTGGTACGTATTCTTCTGTGAAGATATGGTAGAAATCAACTGTGAGTTCATCAGGTCCTGGACTTTTTGTTGTTGGAAGACTTCTAATTACTGTTTTAATCTCAGTGGTATTACCCCTGGGGTGGGTTGGGGAGAAGTGGGAAGTGACTTTTGGGTTGATAAAAATATTCCAAAATTTAATGATAAAAACACTCTAAAATTATGATGATTGCACAACTTTACAAATAGACTAAAGTCAGTGGTTTATGTGCCTTAAATGAATGGATTGTGTGGTGTGTTAATTACATCTTCTTCTTTTTGATCTCAGTACTCATTATTGCTCTGTTTGGGGTTTCTATTTCTCCCTGATTCAAGTTTGGGAGGGGTGTATGTTTCCAAAAATATATCCATTTCCTCTACATTGTCTAGTTTGCATAAAAGTGTTCACAATTGTCTCAGGTGACCTTCTGAATTTCTATAATATCAGTTGTAATGTCTCCATTTTCATTTCTGACTGAGCTAATTTGAATCTTCTCTTCATTTCTTAATTTATCTATCTTGTGGTGTATCAATTTTGTTATCTTTTCAAAGAACGATTTTTTGTATCATTGATCCTTTGTATTGTTTTTTAATTTCAATTTCATTTAGTTCTGCTCTGATCTTCGCTGTTTCTTTTCTTCTGCTGGATTTGGTTTGTTCATGTTTTTGTAGTTCCTTGAGGTATGATGTTAGGTTATCAATATGCAATCTTTCACTCTCATTAATGTAGGCTTCATGCATTATAATTTTTCCTCTGAGCACAATGCTTAATGATTGTTTTAGGAAATGTTCTTCCAGTTCAATAACAGATAAGTTTGTCTATTTTAGATTGATACCTGAGATGACTAGTCTTCTGAAATAGAGTTTTATGTTAGGGTTTTTAAATATATAATTCTTCTCTTGTGTGGTCTCTTTGCTAACATGTATACTAGTCAGTGGTATGAAAGACTTTATCCTATGTTTAATTCTTTGTGTGGCTACATTAAGTATTTGGAAAAGGCTTGTAAACACTTCTTCTCTGGTGATTGAAGAATGAAACTATTTTGCCTCTTTCTACTCACATTTTCTCTTCTCCATTAGTATAATCTGAATTTTAAATCAGGATCATTTAAATCATCATTTAATATTAAATGTTTTCTTCCTAGGATTAGTTTTGGTGACAGGAGTCATTTTTGTTAATGATTTACTCCTCTCATGAAATTTAGTATTCATTGTCAGTCATGGTTCTTTTAGCCTGCAAAGTTCATCTTGGGTTTTAAATGTTAATTTATCTCTCAGATGAGGTGAAATATAATTTCAAATATCAAAAATAAATTGTACATCCAAAAAAGTTCATGTAGCATTTTCTCAGCCTCTACTTGTGTGAGTCTACTTTTTAAAAATCTTTGTTGACCCATGACTGTGGCTCAGGATTACAGGTGTGTACCACCACAGTCCATTAATTTTTTATTTATTGTAGAGACGAGGTCTGGCTATGTTGCTCAGGCTGGTCTGGAAATCCTGAGCTCAGTCAATCTCCCCACATCAGCCTCTCCCAAAGTGCTAGAATGACAGACATGACCCACCACACCCAGCCCTGATATTAGCTCCACATAGGCAGGTTTCAGGCTGAGCTCTTGGATGAGGACCATGGTGACGTGTCTGCCACTACTTCCATCTTGCAGTCTGGAAGTGTGACTGCTCACCTCCATCTGCTGTCAGGTTGTGACTTCCATGCTCTTCAGCAACCAAAGCCTGACCTACCTGGACCTGAGCAAGAATGACTTCAGCATCCATGGCATACTGACCCTGTGTGAGA
>NW_007243791.1:0-3330 GCF_000164805.1 Carlito syrichta
GGGTGGGGCTTTGTCTCCTGTTTAGCGACGTTACCTTAGGAACCGAGGTGGGGGTTGTTGATAGGTGGTCAGGGCAATGGAAATCTCTGCCTGGAGAATGGCCCAGGCAGTTTCACTTTTGCAGATCTGTTTCTCTCCGTTTGTCTGGGTTCCCAAGCTTGGGGTCACCCACTGAGTGCCTCAGCCAGGGTGGGCCCAGAGCTCCAGAGTTGCAAAGCTCCAAAGGGTAGGTGGTGAGCAGCAAGAGTGGCCCTGGGCCCCCCACAGGGTACTTCAGCCAGGATGAGACCAATGTCTCTGAGGGGCGGGCACCCAGAGCCTCCCTGAGTGACTGGCAGCTTGGTGTGGGTGCTGGGCGAGAGACGATGTAGCCAGGGAGGGAGCTGAGACCCGAGACTCCACGCAGGTGGGAATCACATATGGTGAAACAGCAGCAGCAGGGGGCCGCAATATCCAGCCCTGCGTGGGACCGAAGGTCCCTGGGCCTCAGACCAGCACGGCTGGTGATGGGCTGGGGGATGGGGAAGAAAAGTAAGAGTCTTTTTGGGAACTCACATTCGGAGAATCCCACAAGAGGCCCTATGCCATCACCATCTTACCGGAACCTCCGGATAATGTTTATTGACTTACATATCTTGAACCATCCTTGCCTACCTGGGATAAAACCCACTTGGTCATGGTGTACTATATTTTTATGTGTTGTTGAATTTGGTTTGCTAATATTTTACTGAGGATTTTCACATCTGTGTTCATAAAGGATATTGGTCTGTAGTTTTCTTTGCTTATTGTGTCTTTTCTTGGCTTTGGTGTCAGAGTGATACTGACCTTGTGGATGAGTTAGGCAGGATTCTGTCCTCTTCAGTCTTATGGAATAGCTTTAGTAAAATTGGTACCTATTCTTCTGTGAGGATATGGTAGAAATCAACTATGAGTTCATCAGGTCCTGGACTTTTTGTTGTTGGAAGACTTCTAATTACTGTTTTAATCTCAGTGGTGTTACCCCTGGGGTGGGTTGGGGAGAAGTGGGAAGTGACTTTTGGGTTGATAAAAATATTCCAAAATTTAATGATAAAAACACTCTAAAATTATGATGATTGCACAACTTTACAAATAGACTAAAGTCAGTGGTTTATGTGCCTTAAATGAATGGATTGTGTGGTGTGTTAATTACATCTTCTTTTTGATCTCAGTACTCATTATTGCTCTGTTTGGGGCTTCTATTTCTCCCTGATTCAAGTTTGGGAGGGGTGTATGTTTCCAAAAATATATCCATTTCCTCTACATTGTCTAGTTTGCATAAAAGTGTTCACAATTGTCTCAGGTGACCTTCTGAATTTCTATAATATCAGTTGTAATGTCTCCATTTTCATTTCTGACTGAGCTAATTTGAATCTTCTCTTCATTTCTTAATTTATCTATCTTGTGGTGTATCAATTTTGTTATCTTTTCAAAGAACGATTTTTTGTATCATTGATCCTTTGTATTGTTTTTTAATTTCAATTTCATTTAGTTCTGCTCTGATCTTCGCTGTTTCTTTTCTTCTGCTGGATTTGGTTTGTTCATGTTTTTGTAGTTCCTTGAGGTATGATGTTAGGTTATCAATATGCAATCTTTCACTCTCATTAATGTAGGCTTCATGCATTATAATTTTTCCTCTGAGCACAATGCTTAATGATTGTTTTAGGAAATGTTCTTCCAGTTCAATAACAGATAAGTTTGTCTATTTTAGATTGATACCTGAGATGACTAGTCTTCTGAAATAGAGTTTTATGTTAGGGTTTTTAAATATATAATTCTTCTCTTGTGTGGTCTCTTTGCTAACATGTATACTAGTCAGTGGTATGAAAGACTTTATCCTATGTTTAATTCTTTGTGTGGCTACATTAAGTATTTGGAAAAGGCTTGTAAACACTTCTTCTCTGGTGATTGAAGAATGAAACTATTTTGCCTCTTTCTACTCACATTTTCTCTTCTCCATTAGTATAATCTGAATTTTAAATCAGGATCATTTAAATCATCATTTAATATTAAATGTTTTCTTCCTAGGATTAGTTTTGGTGACAGGAGTCATTTTTGTTAATGATTTACTCCTCTCATGAAATTTAGTATTCATTGTCAGTCATGGTTCTTTTAGCCTGCAAAGTTCATCTTGGGTTTTAAATGTTGATTTATCTCTCAGATGAGGTGAAATATAATTTTAAATTTCAAAAATAAATTGTACATCCAAAAAAGTTCATGTAGCATTTTCTCAGCCTCTACTTGTGTGAGTCTACTTTTTAAAAATCTTTGTTGACCCATGACCGTGGCTCAGGATTACAGGAGTGTACCACCACAGTCCATTAATTTTTTATTTATTGTAGAGACGAGGTCTGGCTATGTTGCTCAGCCTGGTCTGAAAATCCTGAGCTCAGTCAATCTCCCCACATCAGCCTCTCCCAAAGTGCTAGAATGACAGACATGACCCACCACACCCAGCCCTGATATTAGCTCCACATAGGCAGGTTTCAGGCTGAGCTCTTGGATGAGGACCATGGTGACATGTCTGCCACTGCTTCCATCTTGCAGTCTGGAAGCGTGACTGCTCACCTCCATCTGATGCCAGGTTGTGACTTCCATGCTTTTCAGCAACCAAAGCCTGACCTACCTGGACCTGAGCAAGAATGACTTCAGCATCCATGGCATACTGACCCTGTGTGAGACCCTTGAAAGAGCAGAAAGAGGATGCCATTTCATAAGTCTCTCCCAGGTTTCCTGTGCACAAACAACCATCCCAGAGAAGCTCTTGTAAAAAGTGAGGGCCGGGCATGGTGGCTCACACTTACCATTCCAGCACTTTGGGAGTCCAAGGCAGAAAGATCGCTTAAACCCCCAGGAGTTTGAGACCCTCCTGGGTCTCTCAGATGAGGTGAAATATAATTTCAAATATAAAAAATAAATTGTACATCTGAAAAAGTTTATGTAGCATTTTCTCAACCTCTACTTGTGTGAGCAAGTATTCTGGGCAACATAGTGAGACCTCATCACTACAAAAAAAAAAAGAAAGAAAAAGTGTGCAAGGCATGGTGTTGCATGCCTGCCGTTTCAGCTACTCAGGAGGCTGAGGCAGAAGGGTCGCTTGAGCTCAGGAGGGTCGAGGCTGCAGTGAGCCATGGACATGCCACTGCACTCCAGCTGGGGTGACAGAGTGAGACTCTGACTCAAAAAAGGAAAAGAGTGAGATGCAGAATGTAACATTCTGTTATTGCAGATGTTGCTACCATTCTGCTCTCATTTCTGGGGACACAGTTTCCTCATTGTGACTGTTTATACCCCCAATGCCTACTTTTATCT
>NW_007243792.1:0-816 GCF_000164805.1 Carlito syrichta
CTGGGCCCCAGCCTGGGCCACAGAGCCAGAACCTGTCTCCAAAAACATTAGAATCATACAGAGATACTCAACTGTGCATGGTGTGTTCAAAGGGCGACTGTGTTTTGAGCCAGGAAAAATGGGATTGGTGGGAAGAAATGACGCTGGGTGAAGGATGTGACCCTGGCCTTTCTTATCAGAAGGTCCTTGTTGTCGAGTAGGAGCGTTGGCCTGCCTTGGGCACTTTTCTCACCTCAGAGAAGAGAGCCAGTATGAACACGAACAGGAAGCCTCAGGATCTTCTGCACCAAAGAGGGGAAACCATTGTGAGGGTTGGGGCTGGAAGGTATCGAGCTTGGGAACCCTCACATGTGGGGGAGACTTGAGGGTAAACACTGAGGGCAAAAGCTTTCCAGAAGAATGGATTCCTTTCTTTCTTTTTTCTTTCTTTCTTTCTTTCTTTCTTTCTTTCTTTCTTTCTTTCTTCCTTCCTTTCTTTTTTCTTTCTTCCTTTTTGCTTCCTTTCTTCTTTCTTTCTTTCTTTCTTTCTTTCCTTTCTTCCTTCCTTCCCTTCCTTCCTTCCTTCCTTCCTTCCTTCCTTCCTTCCTTCCTTTCTTTCTTTCTTTTCTTCCCTCTTTAGGTGCCCAGGCTGCTCTCAAACACCTGAACTCAGGCCCCTCTCTCAGCCTGGGCCTCCAAATCTGCTGTGATCCCAGGCTTTCCATTCGGTCAACATCCTAGTCTTCCTGCCTGGTCTTGATCTCTGGGTCGGATGCGATCCACCAAGCCTCACCCAAGGTTTTCTGAGTTTTGCGTGAGTTGCCAGGTGGTCTCCAA
>NW_007243793.1:0-887 GCF_000164805.1 Carlito syrichta
CCCATGCCCTGGGAGGCTGAGGCGGGATGCTGCCTGAACCCAGCGGTTGGAGACAAACCCGGGCAAAATGCCCCGACTTTGTCTCAGTGAGAGGTACCAAAATCGAGTCAGGTGTGGTGACCCCCAGAGTCCAGACTGCTCAGGGGCCGAGGCAGGAGGACCACCTGAGTCTGATCGGTCAAGGCCCAAGAGAAACGAACATGCCACTGTGACCCAGTTCGGCCGAAGGAGATTCTGGCGACAAAAAAGACAATTCCATGTGCGTCATGACACGTGTCCACGGCTATGCAGGGAATGGTTTCTGTGAGTGGGGGACGCTGGAGTAATCGAGAGAAGAAGGTCCCAACCCCCACCACAAGGTGGCATACCAGATGACCGGAACCTGTGATGAACGTGGTGTTACTGTCTACCTTGAACGCTCTGTGCTCAATGTCCGCCCTAGCTCGTGACCCTCTGTTTTGTGAGCTGACATGCATCTTTGCCATGGAGCGTGAGTGTGGAGAATGGAGGCAGGTCTTCTGGGACACATGGCTGAATTCACGGGATGGATGAGCCCAGTGGTCACCTTTGAAACCTCCGCAAATGACAGGCTGGAAAGTGCCTTTTCTTCTTTCATATCTGAGGGTGACTCCTCTCGTTGTGTGGCTAAGTGGTGGTGGTAGTGGTGGTGGTGATTATTCTTATTTGGGGTCAGAATCCCAGTCTGTCTCCCAGGCCGTAGCACAGGGGCATACTCACGGCCACCGAGGACTCCACATGAAAGTCTCAGGCGATCCTCCTGCCTTGGCCGCCCGAGTGGTTGGAACCATAAGCCTGTACCACCACACCCGGCTAATCTTTGGATTCATATTTGATTGCTGAGATGAGGTCTCACCCTATGTCCCAGG
>NW_007243794.1:0-1046 GCF_000164805.1 Carlito syrichta
GAAAGGCTCACCAGAGCCCAGTGGGCCTAGGCTGCAGTGGCCAGGAGCGAGCCACCACCCTCCAGTCTGGACGATGTTATTAGACTCCAACTCAAGGAAATAAAGGAAAAAAATGAAAAAAAAAAGAAGAGCCTCCTTTTGTATATGGAGATGGAATCATCGTGAACAGACACAGATCAGTTTGGAAGGAAGCCTCAGCCTTGGGACTAGAGTCCCTGAAAGAAGATGGATTGCCAGATAATCGGGTTGTGACTTTGGGAGGCGGAGGCAGGAACCGCTGAAGCCCAGGAGTTCAGGAACAGTTTGGGCCATGTTACAAGACCTCATCACTTACCAGAACACAAACACTGGAGTTGCGCATGGTGGTGCCTGCAGTCCTGGCTATATTGGATGTGGTGGCCTCTGTCTCAGGCCACTCCTTTGTGGCGCCCCTGCCAACAGAATGTGTGAGTCCTGGCCAGAGACAGTGGCTCATGGCCATCAGCCCATGCCCTGGGAGGCTGAGGCGGGATGCTGCCTGAACCCAGCGGTTGGAGACAAACCCGGGCAAAAGCCCCGACTTTGTCTCAGTGAGAGGTACCAAAATCGAGTCAGGTGTGGTGACCTGCAGAGTCCAGGCTGCTCAGGGGTCAAGGCAGGAGGACCACCTGAGTCTGGTTGGTCGAGGCCCAAGAGAAACGAACATGCCAGTGTGACCCAGTCCAGCCGAAGGAGATTCTGGCGACAAAAAAAAACAATTCCATGTGTGTCATGACACGTGTCCATGGCTATGCAGGGAATGGTTTGCGTGAGTGGGGGATGCTGGAGTAATCGAGAGAGGAAGGCCCCAACCCCCACCAGAAGGTAGCATACCAGATGACTGGAACCTGTGATGAACGTGGTGTTACTGTCTACCTTGATCGCTCTGTGCTCAATGTCCGCCCTAGCTCGTGACTCTCTGTTTTGTGAGCTGGCATGCATCTTTGCCATGGAGCATGAGTGTGGAGAGTGGAGGCAGGTCTTCTGGGGTACATGGCTGAATTCACGGGATGGATGAGCCCAGTGGC
>NW_007243795.1:0-707 GCF_000164805.1 Carlito syrichta
GAGGGTAATAGCAATCCTCATATACAGGAAACTACAGGGCCTCTTGCTAATAAAAGAGAAGAAATCTGTTTTCCACGGTACCTCTATCAAAATATCTACATGACTTCTTACTAAGGGCTAAACAAGAATCAGGGTTTCGATACAAGAATCAAGGTAAAGAATACTCACATACAGGACAATGCATGGCTTCCAAATAAGTACGAATAAAGAATCATTGTTCTACGTACCCTAAATCCAAAAAATTCCCAGGTTGTCTGCTATGGGACAAACAAGAAACTGATCTTCGAGCACCCCAAATGTTTCAGAGCAATTTAGCATTCGGATATTAAGAATCGGTCATTTCAGGACTCCAGCAATATTCTGGTCCTCTTAAAAGTTGTAAATGGTATTGGGCACTCCAAGTCCGTTATGTTCCTCAGAACAACTAAGGCCGGATTCCTGGACAAAAAGAATCTTCTTGCCATATTTGGATCTAACTCTGGTCTTAAGGTGAACCCTGGAATCCATCCCTTTCCGTGTCTCTTTTTATTTTTAGAAGGAACAAGTTTTAAGCACTTACCAAATGTTGACTACATACTATTAATGGTAACCAGGAATCATGGAATCAACAATCCTAGGAAACTTCTGGGCATCTGTCTTTTGAAAAACTGAAAATTGGAATCCAAATCGACAGGAAAAATCAGGGCATCTTACTGAGAATTAAAAGG
>NW_007243796.1:0-733 GCF_000164805.1 Carlito syrichta
GGAATTGTCATTAAAGACATTGCAGTTTTGGGAATTAAATCTAAGGGTTTTGATGTTAAAGGTCTTGATGTTAAGACACTGTCATTGTGATAATTATTACTAAAAGCCATCCTTGCTAAGCCTGTTGATGTTAAGTACCTTATTGCAAGGCATTTTTGTAAATTGTGTTGCTACTAGGGTGATTTTTGCTAAAGGCACTGTTGCTAAGGACACTGTTTCTTTTCTTTTCTTTTTTTTCTTTTTTTAGTGAGAAAGCAGGATTCATTGAGAGGACAGAAAAGCTCCCACCTTGGGAGGGGACCCGAGGGGGTTGCCCAAGGCATTGTTTCTAAGTGAGTCTTTAAGAGCTTGGTTGCGAAGGGACAGTGTTGCTGAGAACAGCGTTTCTAAAGGTGTTAAGGCTCAATATATTCTTGCTAAAGGCATTGTGGTGAAGACATTTTATCTAAGGAGAGTGTTCCTGAAGAAATGGAGGCTAAGAGCATCATTGCTGAAGGGGTTTATGCTAACAGCATTTGTTATCAAAGGCTATTGTCTATAAGTGTAACTGTTTCTAAGGCTACTGTTTTAAGAACATTGTTTTTTTTTTTTTTGAGTTGGAGTCTCACTCTGTCACCCAGACTGGAGTGCAGTGGCCGCTCTGGGCTCCGGCGATCCTTCCGCCTCAGCCTTCCGAGTAGCTGGAATTACAGGTGCACGCTACCACGACCGGCTAATTTTTTGATTTATTGTA
>NW_007243797.1:0-660 GCF_000164805.1 Carlito syrichta
CTAGTCAACTGACATAATGAGCTGACTTAACTAGCTAGCCAGATAGTTAGCTGGTTGACTGAACTAGCTGACTGAACTAGCTGTCCAGCTGACTAGCCAGGTGACTTAATTGCCTAGCCACATATGTAGCCAGCAGCCTAGCCAGCTGACTTAACTAGCTGACTTAACGAAGTAGCCAGCTAGCTAGCTGGCACACTTAACTAGCTAGCTACCTGGCTAGGCAGCTGGGTAGCCAGCTGACTTAACTAGCTGACATAACTGGATAGTTTGATTCCTACCAGCTGACTTAACTAGCTACCTACCTACATAATCTGCTGGCATGCTGGCTGAACTAACTATCTACCAACCTAGATAACCTGATGTCCACCATGCTGAATTAACTAGGTTATTTAATTAGCTACCCAGCTAGCTAGACATCTGCCTTAACTAGCTTGCTACCCTGCTAGACAGCTGGCTAGCAGGCTGACTTAACTAACTGACTTAACTAGCTAGCCATCTGCCTTATCTAGCTGACTTAATTTGCTAGCTGCCTATCCAACCAGCTGGCTTAACTACCTGACTTAACTATCTAGCAAACTTGCTAGAAAGCTGACTGGCCAGATGACTTAACTAGGTGACAACCTGCAAGCCAAGCTGACTGCCAGCTGATTAACTAGCTAG
>NW_007243798.1:0-4632 GCF_000164805.1 Carlito syrichta
CTGGTTAAGTCAGCTAGTTAAGTCACCTAGCAACCAGCTGGCTAGCTAATTAATCAGCTCGTTAAGTCAGTTGGCTCTCCATCTGCTTAGCTAGTTAAAAAGTTATTAGCTAGGTAGCTAGCTGGTTAAGCCAGCTAGTTATGTCACCTTTCCAGCTTGTTAAGTCAGCAAGATAAGTCAGAAGGCTACCCAGCTCCCAGCTAGGTAGCTAGCTATTTAAGTCATATGGCTAGCCAGCTAGCTAGCTAGTTAAACAACCTAATTAAGTCAGCTCACTAGCCAGCTGGTTAGCTAGGTAGCTAGGTAACTAAGTCAGCTAGCAAACCAGCGGGTTACAAAGGTAGCTAGCTAGTTAAGTCAGCTGTCTATCCAGCTGGTTAGCTAGGTAGCCAGGCAATTAAATCAGCCTGCCAGCCAGCTGGCTAGCTAGTTATGCTACCTAGTTAAGTCAGCTGGCTCGACAGCTGGCAAGCTATGTAGCTAGATATTTAAATCAGCTGTCTACACCGTTGGCTAGATAGTTAAGTAACCTAGTTAAGCCAACTGACTAGCTAACTGGCTAGCTATATTGCAAGCTAGTTAACTCAGCTGACTAACAATCAGGCCAGCTATGTAAGTCAGCTAGTTATGTCAGGAGGCTTGACAGCAGACTAGCTAGATAGCGAGATAGTTAACTCAGTTGGCTAGCAAGCTGGCTAGCTAAAAAATTCAGTTAGTTAATTCCACTGGCTAGCCAGCTAGCTAGGTAGGTAGAGAGCTAGTTAAGTCAGCTTGCTATCCATCTGGCTCACTAGTTAAGTCATCTAGTTGAGTCAGCTGGCTAGCTGTTTAAGTCAAGTAGTTAAATCAGCTGGCAAGCCAGCTGTCTATCTAGGTTGCAAGCTAGTTAAGTCAACTGGCTTCTAGCGGGATAGCTAGTTAAGTCAGCTAGTGAATTCAGTTTGCTTTCCAGCTGGCTATCTAGGTAGCTAAGTTGTTAAGTCAGCTGGCTAGCCAGCTAGCTAGCTGGTTAAGACAGCTAGTTAATTCAGCTGGCCAGCCATCTGGCTAGCTAATTAATCAGCTGGCAGTCAGCTGGCTTGCAGGTTGTCACCTACTTAAGTCATCTGGCCAGTCAGCTTTCTAGCAAGTTTACTAGATAGTTAAGTCAGGTAGTTAAGCCAGCTGGTTGGATAGGCAGCTAGCAAATTAAGTCAGCTAGATAAGGCAGATGGCTAGCTAGTTAAGTCAGTTAGTCAAGTCAGCCTGCTAGCCAGCTGTCTAGCAGGGTAGCAAGCTAGTTAAGGTAGATGTCTAGCTAGTTGGGTAGCTAATTAAGTAACCTAGTTAAGTCAGCATACTGGACATCAGGTTATCTAGGTTGATAGATAGTTAATTCAGCCAGCATGCCAGCAGATTATGTAGGTAGGTAGCTAGTTAAGTCAGCTGGTAGGAATCAAACTATCCAGTTATGTCAGCTAGTTAAGTCAGCTGGCTACACAGCTGCGTAGCCAGGTAGCTAGCTAGTTAAGTGTGCCAGCTAGCTAGCTGGCTACTTCGTTAAGTCAGCTAGTTAAGTCAGCTGGCTAGGCTGCTGGCTACATATGTGGCTAGGCAATTAAGTCACCTGGCTAGTAAGCTGGACAGCTAGTTCAGTCGGCTAGTTCAGTCAACCAGCTAACTATCTGGCTAGCTAGTTAAGTCAGCTCATTATGTCCAGTTGACTAGCCCAGCTGTCTAGCTGGTTAAAAAAGCTAGTTACTTCAGATTGGTAGCCTGCTGGCTCGCTAGTTATTTCAGCTATTTAAGTACTCTGGCTAGCTACGTAGGTAGCTATTTAAGTCAGCTACATATGTCAGTTAGCTAGCTAGATAAGTCAGCTAGTTAAGTCACCTAGCTACATGATAGCTAGCTAGGTAGCTAGCTAGTAAAATCAGCTAGTTAAGTCAGCTGGCAAGTTAAGTCGCTAGCTATTAAGTCAGCTAGTTAAGTCAGCTTGCTAGTTAGTTAAGTCAGCGAGGTAAGTAAACAGGCTAGCCAGCTGCCTAGCAGGATAGGTAGTTAGTTAAGTCAACTGGTTAGCCAGCTAGCTAGCAAGTTAAGTCATCTGGCTAGTTAGCTAGCTAGCTAGTTAAGTTACCTAGTTAAATCAGCACGCTGGACAGTATGTTAGCTAGGTAATTAGGTATTTAAGTCAGCTGGCAAGCCAGCAGGATATGTAGGTATGTAGCTACTTAAGTCAGGTGGCTAGCCGTTAGATGTCTAGTTATGTCAGCTAGATAAATCAGCTGGCTATTTACCTGTCTAGCTAAGGATCCAGCTAGTTAAGTCTGCTGGCTAGCCAGCTGGCTACCTCATTAAGTCAGTTAGTTAAGTCAGCTGGTTAGACTGCTGGATAGCTAGGTAGCTAGGAAAATAATTAAGTTGGCTAGCCAGCTGGCTACATAGATAATTCAGCTAGTTAAGTCAGCTGGAAAGCCAGCATGCTAGCTTGGTAGCTAGCTAGATATGTCAGCTGTCTAGCGAGCTGGCAAGATAGTTAAATGACCAAGTTGTCAGCTGACTAGCCTGCTGGCTAGATAGGTAGCTTGCCAGTAATGTCAGCTCGCTAGTAAGCTTGCTAACAAGATAAGTCACCTAGTTAATTCAGCGGGATAGCCAGCTGGTTAGCTATGTAGCAAGCTAGTTAATTCAATTAGTTAGTAAGCAGGCCAGCTCGTTAAAACAGCTAGTTAAGTCAGCTGGCTAGCCAGCTGGCTACCTAGGTAGTGACCTACTTAAGTCAGTGGGCTAGTCAGCTTGCTAGGTTATTAATTCAGCTAGTTAAGAAAGCTGGCTATACAGATGGCTATGGAGGTAGAGAACTAGTTAAGTCGGCTGGCCAGCTAGCTGGATAACTAGTAATGCCAGCTAGTTTAATCACCTGGCTGACTAGTTGCCTAACTTGTTAATCAACTAGTTAAGTCAGCTGGCTAACCAGCTGGCTAGCTAGTTAAGTCACCTCATAATGTCAGTTGGCTAGCCAGCTCGATAACTATTTAAAAAGTTAGTTAATTCAGATGGTTAGACAGGTGTCTGGCTAGTTATTTCAGCTAGTAATGTCAACTGGTTAGCTAGGTAGCCATCCAGTTAAGTCAGCAAGTTAAATCAGCTTGCTTGCTAGATAGCTAGCTGGGAAGCTAGCTAGTTTTTTCAGCTAGTAAAGTCAGCTGGTTTGCTAGGTAGCTAGCTAGTTAAGTCAGCTAGTTATGTCAGCTTGCTAGATAGTTAAGTCAGCTAATTAAGTCAGCTGGCTATCCACCTACCCAGCTTGGGTAGCTAGCTAGTTAAGTCAACTGGCTAGCCATCAGGTGTCTAGTTATGTCAGCTAGATAATTCAACTGGCTATTCACCTGTCTAGCTAGGTTGCTAACTAGTTAATTCTGCAGGCTAGCCAACTGGCTACTTTGTTAATTCAGCTAGTTAAGTCAAGTGGTTAGCCTGCTGGCTAGCTAGTTTTCTAGGAAAATAATTCAGCTGGCTAGCCAGCTGGCTAGCTAGTTAATTCAGCTAGTTAAGTCAGCTGGCAAGCCAGCATGCTAGCTAGGTAGCTTGCTAGTTGTTTCAGCTGTCTAGCCAGCTATCTAGATACTTTAGTGACCAACTTAAGTCAGCTGACTAGACAGCTGTCTAGGTAGGTAGCTTGCTAGTTGTCAGATCGCTAGACAGCTTGATAGCAAGATATTCACCTAGTTAATTCAGTTGGATAGCCAGCTGGCTAGCTATGCAGCAAGCTAGTTGATTCAACTGACTAGAAAGCAGGCCAGCTAGTTAAAACAGCTAGTTAAGTCAGCTGGCTTGCTAGCTGTCTAACTAGGTAGTGACCTAGTTACATCAGTTGGCTAGCTGGCTGACTAGCTAATTAAGACAGCTAGTTAAGAAAGCTGGCTATCCAGATGGCTATAGAGGTAGAGAGCTAGTTAAATCATCTGGCTAGCCAGCTGGATTACTAGTAATGCCAGCTAGTTTAGCCACCTGGCTGGCCAGCTGCCTAGCTCGATAATCAACTAATTAAGTCAGCTGGCTAACCAGCTGCCTAGCTAGATAACTCACCTCATTTAGTCAGTTAGCTAGCCAGCTAGATAGTTAAAAAGCTAGTTAATTCAGATGGCTAGACAGCTGTCTGGCTAGTTATTTCAGCTAGTAAAGTCAACTGGCTCGCTAGGTAGCCAGCCTAAGTCAGCTAGTTAAGTCGGCATACTTACTAGATTGCTCGCTATGAAGCTAGCTAGTTATTTGAGCTAGTAAAGTCAACTGGTTTTCTAGGTAGCTAGTTAGTTAAGTCAGCTGGTTACATCAACTGGCTAGCTAGTTAAGTCAGCTGTCTAAGTCAGCTGTCTACCAAACTGCTTAGCTTGGGTAGCTAGCTGGTTAAGTCAGATGGCTTGCCAACTGGCTAGCACTTTAAGTCACCTAGTTAACTCAGCTCGCTAGACAGCTGTTAGCTAGGAAGCTAGGTAGTTAAGTCCGCTGGTAAGCCAGCAGGATATGTAGGTATCTAGCTAGTTAGGTCAGCTGGCTAGTCACCTCTCTAGCTAGTGATGTCAGCTAGTTAAGTCAGCTGGCTAGCCAGCTGGATAACTAGTTAAATCAGCTACTTGAGTGAGCTGGCTA
>NW_007243799.1:0-1059 GCF_000164805.1 Carlito syrichta
GCTGACTCAACCCCTTCCTCCCAAGCAATTCTCTGAATGTCAGACCAAACATGGCTGGAGCATGACTAAAAGAGATGAACCCAGGCACAGCCTGTACTTCAACCACAATAGGAGGACTCTACTCCAATACCTGCTAAAGAGATAATCCCTCACCTTCCCACTGGAAGGAATCCCCTGAACATACTAGAGTTGGAAGGGAGGACTGAAACCCTACCCACCCCTCACTGCCCCCTCCTCCTTCCATGGGAAGGACACTGAGGAGTTGTGAATGAGGCTGAAGTTCTGCAGGAGACAGTAAAGGGGCAGCTAAGAGAAACAATTACAGAACCTGCCACAAGAGGGCACATTTTTGAAAAAAAATTTTAATATTTTTCTTTTGTGCATGATTGTGTGTGAGGGCTAGATATGCATCCTGCCATCTCCTTTTGTCCACCTCTTATTTTGTTTTTTGTATTCTGTTTATATATGTACATGAAGGATTGAGTGTTCATCTTTCAGTTTTGTTTTTGCTTTTTTGTTCACTTTTTTTAGTTCAATGTGAGTGTGAATACATGTGTTTGGGTTAAATTTGAATTCCTTTTTTTCTTTTTGCTATTTTTTTCTCTTTTTCTTCTTTTTCTTGGGGTTGAGCTTGTGTATGTGTGTATGATTTTCCTGTCTTTTGTTTTTGTGATTTTTTTTGTTTTGTTTTGTTGTTATTCCAGTTTATTTTCAGGTGGTGTGTGTGCGTGTGTGTATGTGTGTGTGTGTTTAATTGTTTTTTTGCTTTAGTTTCTCCTCTTGATGTTCTGTAGTTTTTTTTTATTTTTTTCATTTTTATCTGTCTAACTTAATCTTATTTTCCCTGTCCTCCTCATTGCTGTTACTGTATTTTGGACTCAGGGAGTACACACACATGCCCATTGCATCATCATATACAGTGGTAGTGGAGAGTGGGTCTCAGGGAAAACGAAAACAATCAGTGAACATTGTGGTTTGCAAGTAGTTTCTGAATTCTAGCTCTCCATCATCAAACTTATTTAACTCTCAAAACTACAAGAGACAGCAAAGCTTCCCCCT
>NW_007243800.1:0-2179 GCF_000164805.1 Carlito syrichta
ACTTAGCTTACCAGCTGTTTAGCCAGCTGACTAAAGTAGCTGACTTTATCTAACTGGCCAGCTGCCTAGCCACCTGATATAATTGTCAAGCTACCAAGCTAACCAGCAGCCTACCCAGCTTATTTAATTAGCTGACTTAATGATGTAGTCAACTGGATAGCCAGCAGACTTAGCTACCTATCTTCCTAGCTAGACAGCTGGAGAGCCAGTTGACTTAATTAGCTGACATAACTAGATAGCCTAAAGGCTAGACAGTCGACTTAAGTAGCTATATATCTACATAGCCCGCTGGCTTTCCAGCTGACTTAACTACTTAACTATCTAGCTTACCTGCTGGCCAGCGAACTGACTTAACTAGGTGACTTAACTAGCTAGACAGTTTTGTATTGAGATGACTTAACTAGACAGCTATGCTGATAGGCTTCTGGCTAGCCAGCTGACTTAACTAACTGTATTAACTAGATAGCCGGCTGAGTTATCTAGCTGACTTAACGAGCTATCTACCTAGCTAGTCAGCTGACTTAACTAGATGACTTAAGTAGCTAGCTACCTATCTAGAAAGCCTTATGGCCAGCTGACTTAACTAGCTGACTTAGCAAGTCAGCCAGCTGTGTGGCCAGTTGACTTAACTATCTGACTTTACCTAGCCAACTGACTGTCCAGCTGAATTGACTAACTGATTTAACCAGCTAGCAAGTTGGCTAGCCAGCTGAATCAACTAGCTAGCTACTTTCCTAGCCAGTTGGAAAGCCAGTTGAATTAACTAACTAGCCAGCTGGCTAGCCAGGTGGCTTAACTAGCTTGCTACCTAGCTAGCCAGCAGGCTAGCCAGCTGAATTAACTTGTTGGTTTAACAAGCTAGCCAGCTGGCTACCCAGCTGATTCAACTAGGTGACTGGACTCGTTAGCCAGCTGGCTAGCCAGCTGATTTAACTAACTCACATCACTAGCTTAACAGGTGGCTGCCAACTGACTTAAATAGTTAGTTACATATGTATCCCGCATGCTTGCCAGCTGACTTAACTATCTAGATAATGAGGTATCCAGCTGGCAGCTGACTTAACTAGGTGACCTAACTAGCTACCAGATGTCTAGCCTTCTTATTTAACTAGCTGACTTAACTATCTAGCCAGCTGACTTAACTAGCTAGCTACCTAGTTAGTCAGCTTACTTTTCTAGCTGAAATAACTTGATAGGTACCTAGCTAGCTAGCTATTTAGCTAGCTGACTTATCTAGCTGACTTAACTAGTCAGTTAGCTGGCAAAACTAGCTGACTTAACTAGCTAGATACCTAGTTAGCCAGATGAAATGACTAGCTGAAATAACTAGCTAACCAGTTGTCTAGCCATCTGAATTAACTTGCTTTTTAACTAGCTAGAGAGCTGGCTAGCCAACTGACTTTATGAGGTGACTTAACTAGCCAGCCAGTTGGTTATCCAACTGACCTAACTAGTTGATTGATGAGCTAGGCAGTTAGCCAGGCAGGTGACTAAATTAGCTGGCTTAACAAGTTATCCAGCTGAATACCAGTTGACTTAACTAGCTTTGTACCTCTCTAGGCAGCTACCTGACTTAACTACTTAGCCAGCTGTCTAGCAAGCTGATTTAACTAACTCTCTACCTAGCTAGATACCTGGCAATCCAGCTGTCTTAACTAGCTGACTTAATTAGGTAGCCAGCTGGCTAGCCAACTGACTTAACTAGCTTGCTACCTAGCTAGCCAGCTGGCTACCCAGCTGACTTAAGTAGCTGATGTAAATAGCTGCCCTGCTTGCTAGTCAGCTGAATTAACTATATTGCTATATTGCTAGCCAGGTGGCTAGCCAGCTGATTTAACTACTTGATTTAAGTAGCTAGCCAGGTGTCTAGTCAGCTCACTTATTAACAAGCTATCTAGCTAGCCAACTGGCTAGCCAGCTGACTTAACTAGGTGACTTAAATAGCTAGGCAGCAGGCTAGACAGCTGACAACTATCTAGCTACCTAGCTAGCCAGTTGTCTTGCCAGGTGACTTAACTAGGTGACTTAACCAGCTAGCCAGCTGGCTAGCAGGCTGACATAACTGCCTAGGTACCTTGCCAGTCAGCTGGATAGCCAGCTGGCTAACTAGCTAGCTACCTATGTATCCTGCTGGCTTGCCAACTGACTTACCTACCTAGCAACCTATCTAACCAGCTGA
>NW_007243800.1:3527-4760 GCF_000164805.1 Carlito syrichta
AACTAGTTAGCTAGCTGACTTAACTACCTGAATTAAATAGTCAGCTAACTATTCAACTAGCTGAATAACTAGCTGATTTAATAATTAGCTAACTAGTTAGGTAGCAGATTTAAGTAGCTGACTTAAATAGTTAGCCATCTAGTAAGCTAGTTGACTTAACTAGCTATCTAGTTAGCTAGCTGACATAGGCAGCTGTCTTAACTAGTTGTATAACGAGAGAGCTAGCTGACATAACCACTTGGTTAACAAATTAACTAACTGTTTTAACTCATTCTAAATCGAGTTAACTAGCTTTTTTTACTAGTTGGTGAATGTGTTAGCCAGGTGACATAAATTTTTGGCTGACAGGTTGAGAGACTACTTAGCTGATTTAACACTTTGGCTGAAAACTCAGCTGACTTATTAGCTGCCTTAACAAGTTGGCCAAATTTTCGACTGACTAGTTACCTTGGTTAACTAGCTGACTAGCGAGTTGCCCCACTAGTTAGCAAGATTAACTTGTTGCCTGCTGGTTTACTGATGAAAATAATCTGCCGACTAGTTGGCCGACTAGTTAGCTGACATAACTTGTCGGCCAATTCGTTACCTGAGCTAATTTGTCAGCTTACAAGTTGGTCGACTAGTCGGTCAATTGTTAAGCTGACTTATATAGTTTGCTGGCTAGTCGACAGACCGGTTACCTGATTTAACTAGTCGACCAGCGAGTGAGCTGACAGGTGAGTTGATTTATCTTGTCGGCCTGTGAGTAAGCCGATTGGTCAGCTGACTTAACTAGTCAGCTGGTGAGTGAGCTAACTGGTCAGCCGAATTTAGTCAGTTGGCAAGTGAGTCGACTGGTCAGAAGAATTAAGAAGTCGGCCAGCAAGTTAGCCAGCAGTTGAGCCGACTTAACTAATTGGCCAGTGAGTGAGCCGACTGGTGAGCTGCCATTACTAGTCAGCCTGTGAGTAAGCCAACTTGTGAGCTGACTTAACTAGTCGGCTGGCGAGAAAGGTGACTATTTAGCTGTCATGTTGGCTTATGAGCGAGAAGAAAAATTAGTTGACCTGTTTGCTGGTGAGCAAGCTGACTAATTTTCTGACTGGCGAGGTAGACAGGCGAGGGAGCCAACTAGTTAGCTTACCTGATGGAAAACAAGCGAGTCACTAACTAGCTGACCAATTATCTGATTTACTAACTGACTAGATACCTAAGTAACTAGCTGACTTGCTAGCTGACTTAACTAGCTTGCTG
>NW_007243800.1:5782-7698 GCF_000164805.1 Carlito syrichta
ACTGATTTAACAAGTTAGCTACCCAGCTAGGCAGCTGACTTAAGTAGCTGACTTAACAAGTTGGCTACTTGACTAGTCTGCAGAATTTATTAAGTTAAATACCTAGCTAGATACCTACTTAGCTATATAGTTAGCTTGCTGACTTATCTAGCTGACTTAACTAGCCAATTAGCTGACAAAACTAGATGATTTAATTAGCTAGCTACCTAGCTAGTCAGCTGAAATAACTAGCGGATATAACTAGCTAGCCAGCTGTCTAACTGTATAGCCATCTGACTTAAGCTTTTTAACTAGCTGGCAATTTGGCTAGCCAACTGATTTAACGAGTTGACTTAACTAGCTAGCCAGCTGGTTTGCCAGCTGACTTAACTAGTTGATTAATGAGCTAGGCAACTGGCCAGCCAGGTGACTAAACTACCTGAATTAAACAGTTTTCAAGCTGGCTAGCCAGCTAACTTAACTAGCTCTCTACCTCTCTAGCCACCTGGATAGCCAGCTGATTTAACTAGCTGACTTTATTAGACAGCCAGCTGGCTAACGAACTGACTTAACTAGGTCACTACCTAGCCAGCTAGCTTGCTTAACTAGCCGTCTTAACTAGCCGGCCTGCTTTCTAACCAGGTGAATTAAATAGCTAGCTACAGAGTTACCCACCTGGCTATCCAGCTGAATTAACTAGGTGATATATTTAGCTAGCCAGTTGTCTAGCCAGCTGAATATATAAAAAGCTTCCTAGCTAGCAAGTGGACTAGTCAGCTGACTTAACTAGGTGACTTAACTACTAGCCAGCTGGCTATACAACTGACATAACTAGCTAGCTACCTAGTTAGCAAGCTGGATAGCAAGCTGACTGAGTTAGCTGACTTAACTAGATAGCCAGCTGGCTATCCAGCTGACATAATTGCCTATCTACCTAGCTAGCCAGCAGCCTACCCAGCTGACTTAATTAGCTGACTTAATGAAGCAACCACCTGACTACCAAGCAGACTTAGCTAGTTAGCTACCTCGCTTGACAGCTGGATAGCCAGCTAATTAACTAGCTGAAATAACTAGATGCTGCATGGCTAGCCAGCTGACTTAACTAGCTACCTACCTACATAGCCCTCTGGCTTGCCAGCTGACTTAACTGTCTAACTACCTATCTTACCTGCTGGCCAGTCAGCCTACTTAACTAGGTGACTTGACTAGCTAGCTAGCTGGCTAGACAGCTGACTTAACTGGCTAGTTAACTAGTTAGCTTACTCTTTATTTAACGTGCTTTGTAACTTTCTTAATTATCTGATTTAACTTGTTAGCTAACAAGCTAACTAGCTGACTCAGCCAGGTTACTTAACCTGATAGCTAACTAGCTAGCTATCTGACTCATCCAGCTGACTTAACTCGTTAACTAACTAGCTAACTAGCCTACTCAACCATCTGACTCAACCCGTTTGCTAACTAGCTAGCTAGCTGACTCAAACAGCTGACTTAACCCTTCAGTTAACTAGCTAACTACCTGACTCAACATGCTGACATAACCCATTTGCTAATTAGCTAGCTATCTGTCTTAAGCAGCTGTGTAAATTAGAAAGCTGACTTAACTAGCTGATTTAGCTAGCTGTCTTAACTACTTAGCTCGCTGACTTAACTGGCTGGCTTAACTAGCTAGCTAGCTGACTTAGCTACCTGAATTAAATAGTTAGCTAACTACTAACTAGCTGAATAGCTAGCTGACTTAACTAAATAGTTGACTAATTAGGTAACAGACTTAAGTAACTGACTTAAATAGCTAGCTAATTAGTGGACTAGCTGACTTAGCTTGCTGACTTAGCTAGCTGGCTGTTCAGCTAGCAGACTTTGTTAGCTGACATAACTAGTTGGCTAAAGAGATTGCTAGCTGATTTAATGAGTTGGTTAACGAGTTAGTTAACTGTTTA
>NW_007243801.1:0-767 GCF_000164805.1 Carlito syrichta
GACGGCTGTCTAGCTAGGTGTCTAGCAAGTTAAGCCATCTGGCTAGCCAGATGGCTATCTAGTTTAGTCAGCTACTTAAGTCAGCTGATCAGCCAGCTGGCTAGCTAGGTGTCTGGCAAGATAAGCCAGTTGGTTAGCAGGCTGGTCAGGTAGGTGGCCAGTTATTTAAACCGGTTGGTTAGCTGGCTGACCAGCACAGTGACTGGCTAGTTAGGGCAGCTGGTTATCTGACTGTTAAGCCAGCTGGTTGGGTATTTAAGCTGGCTGGCTAGCCAGCTTGCCAGCCTGCTAGCAAGCCTGCTAGCCAGCCAAATATCTCATCAGCTAGTTAAGTCAGCTAGCTGGCCAGCTATCTTCTTAAATCAGCTAGTTAGTCAGCTAACTAGTCAGATAGCTAATTAAGTCAGCTAGCCAGCTAACTAGCCAGTTAGATAGCTAGTTAAGTCAGCTGGCTAGACAGCTATATAGCTTGTTTGCTAGCTAGTTATCTCAGCTAGATAGCTAGCTAGCTAGTCAGCAAGCTAGTTAAGTCAGCTAGCAAGTCAGCTAGTTACTTAGGTATCTAGTCAGTTAGTAAATCAGATAATTGGTCAGCTAGTTAGTGACTCGCTTGTTTTCCATCAGGTAAGCTAACTAGTTGGCTCCCTCGCCTGTCTACCTCGCCAGTCAGAAAATTAGTCAGCTTGCTCACCAGCAAACAGGTCAACTAATTTTTCTTCTCGCTCATAAGCCAACATGACAGCTAAATAGTCACCTTTCTCGCCAGG
>NW_007243802.1:0-716 GCF_000164805.1 Carlito syrichta
GTGGTCCTTGGGAGGGATGAGCAGGTCCATCCTGGAGAACAAGGTAAGCAGATGGGGGTGGGTGCCCCGGTGGTGACACACCCCTGCCTCAGGCATTCGGCCCCAGGGAGGGCTCAGTGACTGCCTGCAGCCACCCTCACCAAATTCCTAGTCATTGGAAGGGATCAGTCCTCGTGGTGGGTCCTGAGAGGGGTGGGCAGGCTGGGTGCAGTGGCTCAGGCGTGTCACCCCAGCGTTCTGGGATGCCGACATGGGAGGATGGACAGAGCCCTTGGGTTCGAGATCAGAACAGGTTCTTGACGAGACCTCATCTCACTAGAAGCCAAAAAAATTGTCCGAGAGTGTGGGGCACGCCTGTCATTCTGGCCACTCTGGAGGCCATGGGGGGTGGATCACCAGAGCCCTGGTGGTGGAAGCCACAAAGGCTGAGAGTGGGCCCCTGCACTCTGGCCTAGGCAACACAGAGGGACTCCAGCTCAGAATAATAGTACCAACCACCACCAACACCACAACCACAGGCCTGTTCAGGGTCTTAGCCTGGCATCACGGCCCTTCGGAGGCTCAAGAGGGTGGACGGCCTGAGTATATGGGTTCAAAAACAGCTCAAGCTAGGCTCGGTGGGTCAGCCTGTAATCCCAAACCTTTGGGAGGCTGAGGTGAGTGGATTGCCTGAGCCTGCAAGTTCGAGACATGTCTGGGCAGGCGAGACCTCATCT
>NW_007243803.1:0-743 GCF_000164805.1 Carlito syrichta
ACTCAAATAAAAATGAAAAAAGGAAAAAACAAGATCATCCATTTGTGTATGGAGTTGGGATCATCATGAATAGACAGAGATCCTTTGGGAAGGAGGCCCCAGCCTTGGGCCTAGAGTTCCTGAGAGATTTTGGATCGGCAGACTTTTGGGCTGTGGCTTTGGGAGGCTGAGGTGGGGGACCGCTGGAGCTCAGGAGCTAGAGACCAGTCTGAACCATGAAGTGAGACCTTGTCACTCCCCAGAACACAAACACTGGAATCAAGCATGGTGGCGCCTGTGGTCCTGGTTACCAGGGAAGCCTGGCCTCCATACAGGGGAATTTCTTAACGTTATCCCCAACGACAGAACATGCAATTCCGGACCTTCACCATGGCTCACGACCATCAGCCTCGCACCCTGGGAGGCTGATGTGAAAGGCTGCCTGAGCACAGGGGACAGAGTCCAGCAAAAGTGACGTGGCCAGAACTCATCTTGGCAAGAGGTCCCCAAAATTGAGTCAGGCATGGTCAGTCCCAGAGTCCTGCTGCTCAGTGACTGAGGTGGGAGGACCACATGAGCCCCTCAGGTGGAGGACCCAGAAGACACAATCGTGCTGCCGCTCACCAGCCTGGCCGACGGAGACTCCGTCAATAAAAAATATTCCTCCCACTTGCCTAATGACCAGTGTCCACGACTCCCCAGGGATAGGTCCGTGTGGGCAGGGGTCACTGGAGAGATTGGGCGTGTAAAGATCCCTCCCCCTG
>NW_007243803.1:1807-2751 GCF_000164805.1 Carlito syrichta
CTACCACACACGGCTAATTTTTTTTGATTTATTGTAGAGATGAGGTCTCGCCTGCCCAGACATGTCTCGAACTTGCAGGTTCAGGCAATCCACTCACCTCAGCCTGCCAAAGGTTTGGGATTACAGGCTGACCCACCGAGCCTAGCTTGAGCTGTTTTTGAACCCATATACGCAGGCTGTCCACCCTCTTGAGTCTCCGAAGGGCCGTGATGCCAGGCTAAGACCCTGAACAGGCTTGTGGTTGTGGTGTTGATGGTGGCTGGTACTATTATTCTGAGCTGGAGTCCCTCTGTGTTGCCTAGGCCAGAGTACAGGGGCCCACTCTCAGCCTTTGTGGCTTCCACCACCAAGGCTCTGGTGATCCACCCCCCATGACCTCCAGAGTGGCCAGAATGACAGGCGTGCCCCACACTCTCGGACAATTTTTTTGACTTCTAGTGAGATGAGGTCTCGTCAAGAACCTGTTCTGATCTCGAACCCAAGGGCTCTGTCCATCCTCCCATGTTGGCATCCCAGAACGCTGGGTTGACACACCTGAGCTACTGCACCCAGCCTGCCCACCCCTCTCAGGACCCACCACGAGGACTGATCCCTTCCAATGACTGGGAATTTGGTGAGGGTGGCTGCAGGCAGTCACTGAGCCCTCCCTGGGGCCGAATGCCTGAGGCAGGGGTGTGTCACCACCGGGGCACCCACCCCCATCTGCCTACCTTGTTCTCCAGGATGGACCTGCTCACCCCTCCCAAGGACCACCTCGGGGAAAGGGAGGGCTTGATTCTCAAACCATCGGGGGATTGGGGATGGCCTGATGACTGATGCCTGTCTCCTTGGCACTTGGGGAGGCCAAGACGGGAATATGACCGGCACCCAGGAGCTTGAGACCAAGTTCGACTCCATAGCAGCCCCCACCACGACCCCAAGCAAAACCCAGAAAACCTTGGGTG
>NW_007243803.1:4160-4946 GCF_000164805.1 Carlito syrichta
GATGCTGCAGTGGCTGGTAGCGAGCCACTGCCCTTCCAGCCTGGGCAATGGAGTGAGACTCTGACTCAAAAAAAAAAAGGAAAAAAGGAAAATAAGAAGAGCATTCATTTTTGTATGGAGTTGATATCATCGTGAACAGACAGATATCATTAGGGAAGCATGTCCCAGAGTTGTGCATAGAGTTTCCAAAAGACGATGTATCAACAGATAAGTGGGCTGTGACTTTGGGATTCCGAGACAGTGGATCACTGGAGTCTGGTTCGAGATCTTCCTGGGCCATGTAGCGAGACCTCATTGCTCCAGGAATGCAAACACAGGAGTGGCGCATGGTAGCAACCATGGTCTTGGCTACATGGAATGTGGTGGCCTTCATCCCAGGGTGTTTTCTGGCATCACTCCCACCTACATAACGTGTGAGACCTGGCCAGGCACCATTGCTAATGTCCATCAGACCCACACCTTAGGAGGATGAGGCAGGAGGCCGCCTGAGCCCAGGGGTCAGAGACCAGACTGGGCGACGTCGAAAGACCTCGTTTCAGTGAGAGGTGTTGGGAGTCAACATCTACAGCTATACAGTTGAGGCCTATGAAGGCCCATGTTGGAGATCTTCTTTTCACACAAAAGCATCAGTGACACCTATAGTGTTGGTATATGAATAGTGACTAGTTTGTATATGTGACATAAAAGCTTATATTACTTAGTAGTAAACCTTTTACACTGTTAGACTAAAATTTCGGGTAAGGCCTTACAGCAGAAAACATTTTGTACTTTAAGTTTCCATTTCTC
>NW_007243804.1:0-12760 GCF_000164805.1 Carlito syrichta
CATAGAAGACAAAAAGACAATACAAAAAAAATCAATGAAACAAAATGGTGGCTCTTCAAAAGGATAAGCAAGATCCATAGTACCCTAGCTAGACTGACCAAAAAAAAGAAAGAAAAAACACAAATAAACACAATCAGAAACACAAAAGATGAAGTCACATCTGACCACGAAGAAATACAAAAGATCATCAGAGAACACTATGTACACTTACATGGATACAAACTTGAAATGGAAATGGAGGATTTCGGTCATCACACAACCTACCTAGATTGAAACAAGAAGAAATTGAGACCCTAAATAGACCAATAATAATCAAGGAAATTGACTATGCAATAAGAAAACTACCTACAAAAAAAGCCCTGGACCAGATGACTTTCCAGCAGAATTCTTCAAGACCTTTAAGGAGTAACTGATTCCAATCCTACTGAAGCTATTTCAGTTGATTGAGAAAGATGGACCCCTCCTCAAATCATTTTATAAAGCTAACATCACATTGATATCCAAGCCAGGTAAAGATTCAACAAAAAAATGGAACTACAGGCCAATATCTTTGATGAATATAGACGCTAAAATTCTCAACAAGATCCTAGCAAACCAGATTCAATAACACATCTCAAAAATCATCCATTATGACCAAGTAGGCTTCATCTCTGAGATGCAAGCCTGGTTTAACATTAGTAAAACAATAAATTTAATTAAATACATCAACAGATGTCAAAACAAAAACCACATGATTATATCATTAGATGCAGAAAAAGCTTTTGATAAAATCCAACACCCTCTCCTGATAAAAAAACCCTTGAACATCTAGGCATACGGGGAACATATCTCAAAATAATAAAAGCCATCTGCGAGAAACCCACAACCAGCATACTCCTAAACGAACAAAAATTGGAACCATTTCCCCTGAAAACTGGAAGAAGACAAGGATGCCTACTCTCACCCCTCCAGTTTAATATAGTATTGGAATTCCTGGCTACAGCAATCAGAGAAGAGAAGGCAGTCAAGGGTATCCAAATAGGAAAAGAGGAAGTCAATTATCTCTCTTTGCAGACAATATGATCATGTACCTTGAAAACCCAAGAGAATCTGTCAAAAACCTCCTTACACTGATAAAGGACTTTGGCAAAGTCTCAGGATATTAAATAAATGTGCAAAACACAATCGCATTTCTTTACACCTATAATAAACAAACAAAAACCCAAATAAGAAGCACAATTCCATTCAAAATAGCCACAAAAAAATGAAATATCTTGGCATCTTCCTAACCAGAGATGTGAAAGACCTTTACAATGAAAACACAAAACTCTGCTCAAAGAAATCAAAGATGACACAAACAAGTGGAAAAATATCCCATGCTCATGGATTGGAAGAATCACATTGTGAAGATGTCCATCTTACTTAAGGCAATCTACAGATTCAATACAATACCCATCAAATTACCAGCAATATTCTTCTCAGACCTAGAAAAAAACATCAAAGGAATTCATATGGAAACACAAACGACCAAGAATAATGAGAACAATCCTCAGCAAAAAAAACAAAGCAGGTTGTATCACTTTACCAGACTTCAAACTTTACTATAAAGCTACAATCATCAAAACAGCTTGGTATTGGTATAGAAACAGGCATATAGATCAATGGAATAGAATTGAGATCCCAGAAGCAAAACCTCAATTTCTCAACCAACTCATCTTCAACAAAGCCTCCACCACCTATCACTGGGAAGAGGAGACCCTATTCAGTAAATGATGCTGAGAAAACTGGCTGACCACATGCAGAAGATTGAAACAGGACCCCTATCTATCCCCATACACAAAAATTAACTCCAAATGGATCAAAGACCTAAAAATAAAACCTCAAACCATAAGAACCTTAGAAAATGAAGGACATACCCTCATGGAAATTGGAACTGGCATCCAATTCCTGAACAAAACTTGCAACTCACAGGCCATAAGGGATAAGATAGACAAGTGGGACCTCATTAAAATGACAAGCTTCTGCAAAGCCAAAGAAACCATCAAGAGAGCAGAGAGACAGCCTACAGACTGGGAAAAAGTATTTTGTCAATTCCAGATCTGACAAAGTCTTAATAACATCTTGGGTCTACAAGGAACTCAAATGTGCTGAAAAGAAAAAAACAAACAACCCCATTATAAAATAGGCAAAAGATATGAACAGACACTTCACAAAGGAAGACATCTGAGCAGCCAACTGACACATGAAGAAATTCTCAACCTCACTAATCATCAGGGAGATGCAAATCAAAACCACACTGAGATACCACCTAACTCCAGTCAGAATGGCAATTATCAATAACTCAGAAAATAAAAGTTGTTGGAGAGGATGTGGCAAAACCGGGACACTCCTACACTGTTGGTGGGAGTGTAAACTAGTGCAACCTCTGTGGAAAGCATTGTGGCGATTCCTAAAAGCTCCAAACATTAACCTCCCATATGACCCTGCAACCCCCTTACTAGGAATATGCCCTGAAGAACTCAAGTTACTCTTTAAAAAAGATACCTGCACATGAATGTTTATCACAGCATTGTTCACAATAGCAAGAAGCTGGAACCAACCACGCTGTCCAACAACAGAGGACTGAATTTAAAAAATGTGATACATATACAGAATGGAATACTATGCAGCCATAAAAAAGAACAAAATCATGAATTTCGCAGCAACCTGGATGGAGCTAGAGTCTATAATACTGAGTGACCTCTCACAGAAACAAAGATCTGAATATGACATATTCTCACTCATATAGCGGACCTTGATCATCCAACACACTACCATAAGAAAATGATTGACAGTTTTGGGAAACTATGGTGTGGGGGATGGGACTAATGGTAGTAAACATCTGTCTGGGGATGGGGAGACACCTATTATCAACAAGGAGGTCTGAGTGAAGCATATTTGTATACCTAACCCTTAACTGTACCCCACAATATCAAAACAAATAATATTGATATTAAAAATGGTTTTTCTTAGTAGATTTCTACTAGTAAGGAATACCATTACTGTGCCTTTTTCATTTATGAATAAGCATGGAAAAAAAATGAATATCTTGTGAAATACACTAAGGTAAAAACTACATGTACAACACCTCCTTTTTTATCCTGCTGAGTTCAATGCACTTCTGGAACTCGAAGATATGCTCAAGAAAGACTAGACCTTGGCCTGTCTCATCATTATGAGCAGAATGGTCTATTGTACATATTCAGGATCTGAGATCCATAAAACAAGACTAATTCCCAAGATACCAATATATGTTCCTGGGAATAAAGTTTCCATGGTCAATTAAATTTGGGAAACACACATAGAATGCCCTTTTTTGGGATAAAGTCAAAGCCTATTAACAAATTAAAGTATATAAGAACTACTGCATTAAAGGCATCTTGTATTATTATTTGTAAAAACACTAGGAAAACTTAAAGACATAAGGTGGTGTAAAGAATAATAAAATAAACCCAGGTACCCACCTCACAGCTTAAGAAAGAAATCTTACAGATACAATTGATGCCTCTGTGTGTCCTTCTTCCATCATATCTCTTCCATTTCTCAAAGGTAACAAAATTCTGAACATTTTATGGATTGTTATGCAGTTAGAATTGTTTTCTTCTCTCTTCATTTATTTCTAAGCAATAGGTATACCTTTTGTGTTTTTAACTTTTACATGAATGATATCATACTCTGAATATTATTTTTGCTAAATCATGGATGGGGGCACAACCTCAAGAAATTTTAATGCATGTAGGTCACGTTTATTTGTTTTCAGTTGTACAAATATCTATATTATAATGTATTTGTCTAGTCTCCAGATGAATGGTTAGATTGTTTCACCTCTACCTTCCCCCCCACAGTCCTCCTTACATATAATTCTGGTATGACTAGATGTAGTAGTCAAATGAAACCATAAATAGAAAGGCCCAAACAGATCACTTCTGTGTGAAAGTTTCACACTTGATGGAGGTGATTCCTGAAGGTCAGTGATCAAATGGTATGGGAATTATTATTTATCCATGTGGGGAAAAGATTAAAACTAGATCTTTACTTCACACCATAGTCCTAAATCAGTTCCAGGTATATTATATTATCAGTTCTAGGTATATTATAGACTAAATGTAAAAAGTAAAACATTGAATATCTAGTAGAACATACATAATAATATATAAGGGCATGGAGGAATCCTTAAAACAAAATACTATGAGCTCATACAGTGAAGAAAAGTCAATACATTAATCTAAATTTTAATTCAATATGTCTACTCATCAAAAGATACTGCATAAAAATAAAAAGACAAGGTTCAGAATGAGGGAAGACATTTACAAAACACAAAACTAACAAAAGTTAGTATCCAGGATGGATGGAAAGAATACTTTAAAATTTAAGTCAGCATTTTATAAATTATTGGACCCTTATTTAGTGAACTACCTATTGACATCTCATGAAAAAAATACTACATGGGGCACAACTTGGGAACAATTTATATTATGGCAAAAGCATCAAACTTGGAAAAGACTTTGTCATAGGTCTCTACTCAGCTCTTTATTCTTCAGCAACATGATACTAGATGAACAATTTACTCATCTGAGACTTGGTGTTTCATGTACAATGTGGAGATCAGCTCTATCTTTAGAGCAGAAAACTAAATATCATGAAAACCTGGAAACTGAACTAACAGTCACATATTCACACTAAACTGGCTTATAAACACCTTGCAATGACCACTTACAAACCCTTTAACCTCACAAACAGTGGCAAGAGATACCCTAGGGGGTGGGTAGAAAAAGAATCAGTTCTGGGCAAATTCTTTCTGAAAGATTTTCTATTCTCATACAAGTTTATTCTCATGGTACTTATTAAATTTCTCTTTATCAATTACTATCATAGTAGGTAACAAAATAAAAGGGACAAAATATTCCTGAAGATGGAGTTTAGTCAGACTTTGAAATAAAGTCTGGCTATTTATCTATTTCTGACATCTACATGTAGGTCACATCGATATGATCACAATGCTCATGAGAAATAAGGTGTGTGAGAGTTTGAAACATAAATCAAAGAAGTAAAAGCAATTTTACCAATAACTTCAACCCCAAGATACTCCAATCAACTGTGCAAAAACCATTCCAAATGAGAGACTAATACAGTTTTATTCTTGAAGATTAATCCTGTCATCCATGGAGATGCCATTCTTAACTGGGGTTTTCACAGATTTTCTTTTCTGCTTTGTTGTCAAGAAAGAAATTACAAATGTTTACGAGGAAAGCCATTTTGCATATAACACAAAGGTAGAATCATCATTTGCACAATGACTTAGTTCTTTTTTAAAATGTGAAGCCTGTATTTTATAATATTAAAACAAAAAGGGAGTATAAAGGAATTGTCTGTAGTCCAGATATCAGTGTCCAATGAAAGAATTAAAGTAAGAAATAATCTCAGAATAAGTATATTTTTAGTCTACTAAAATTAACTTTGTAACATTAATTTCAAGCAATATTACTGACTAGAAATCTAGGAATGCTTTTGTTTTTGAAAGTGTCAAATAAAGTGTACCAAATATTTTATCAACAAGAAAGTAAGGAAGCTGCAGAACTTAAAATGAAGTAGGAATCCTCTAAAGTTATTTAACATTTGATAATTTCTAGAAAGACAATAGAGAGGAAGAAATAATTTCCAAAGATATATAGGTGAGAATTGCCCAGAATTGCTGAAAGATATCAAGTCTCAGATTCAGAAAGCTCAACAAATCACAGTGAAGAAAAAAAGCAATATACTCCTAAACATATGATAGCAAAACTTAAGAACACAAAAGACAAAACTTTTTCTTTAAATGAACCAGATAAAGGACATATTACAGAAAAAGGAATAATAGTTAGACTAATAGCTGTTTATTTTCAAGATCCACAGTGTCATCAAGCAATGGAATGATTCCTCTAATGTGCTTGAAGAAAATGCAACTGGCCTTCTGTATTTGCAGGTTCCATACTGGTGGATTCAAGCAACCCTGGATGGAAAATGTAGTTAGGCCTACAATGGTTGTGTCTGTACTGAAAATGTACAGACCTTTTTCTTTCTTGTAATTATTTCCTAAGCAATAAATTATAACAATAATTTATATAGCATTTACATTATATTAGGCGCTATAAGTAATATAGAGATGATTTGAAGTATAAGCGAGGATGTACATAGGTTATATGCAAATACTAACCTTTTTAAATAAGGCCTTCAGCATCTCAAGATTTTGGTATCCTTGGGGCAGTTATTGAAACCAGTCATCCATGTATACCAAGGGACAACTGTAACTTTCCATCTAGAATTCTATGCCCAATAAATGATCTTTTTAGAATAAAGGGAAAATCCAAGACTTTTCTCAGATTTACCAGAAATAAATCAAAGCAAAAACAGATTTTTGTTTTGTGCTACAAATCTCACTAAGAAAAATTCTAAATTATTTCTCTTAGACTGAATAAAAATGATGGCAGTTATGAGATACAGCAATAGTCAAAAGAGATACCATTAAATAAGTGAGTATATTTAAATAAGTGATTTTGAACCAAGAAGAATGTTCCCCCCTCAGGACATTTGAGGATCTGGAGACATTTCTGTCTGTGACAACTGAGAAAGGAGTATGGTGCTGGTATCTGGCGTGGAGGCCAGGCCTGCTACTGAACATCCAACGTGTAAATGACAGCTCCCACAAAGCATTATCTGGCCCAAAATGCTGGTAGTGCTGAGATTAAGAAATGCTGTTCTAAATTGACACTGTACAGCAGTAATAATTTGTCTTGTGGGATTAGAATTAAAATACACTTAAAAAATAGAGTATAGGGAGGGAGGATGGTAATTAAAGTATTGTAAGGTCTTTGCATAATTTTGGAAGAGGAAAAAGACACAGATTAATGGTGGACTTTGATAAGTTGTGACCATATTAACATATTAAATGGGACTACTAAATGAAGACACGTTAGAAGCTATGTTATCTAATCTAGTGTAGGAGAGTATGGAATGAGAATAAAGGGGAAAAAACAATAAGAAGAAAGGAAGAAAAAGGAAAGAAAACAGGATGGAAAAAATTAAGAATTATCACAGAAATAAATGCAAATATATTAGTAATAGAAATAACTATAAGTAGACCAAAACTCTTCAGTTTAAAGAAAAAAAAACTAAAAAGAAAATAGAGAAAAAACCTGTCAGTCTGAAATAAGAATTTCAAATATATTCTGTTTTCAAAAGCTATTTATAAAACATTAGGACACAGAATTACAGAACTGTTAAAAGTTAAAGGATAGAGGACGATATACAAGGAAAACACTATCTTTCCAAAAAAAAGTTCATGTGGCTATATGCATATTAGATACAATAGACAAAACAAAAAGCATTAATGAAGATTAAAACAAAAGTTTACTACATAATAATAAAAAGTTCAACAAAACATGAAATTAAATTTTATTGTATCTAGCTAGTAATGTAGTCTTAAAATATACCAAAACAACTACAAGAAAATTTAACAAATCTGTCATTATATTAGACAGTTTTTTAGTGTATCCCTCTCAGTAGTTGATACATGAAGCAGAAGTTAAATCAGTAATGCTATCAGAAGATTTGAAACAAAGCTTTGCAAAATAATATACCAAAATGTTTGAGAATAAATTGATTTTCATGCATATCTGAGACATTTAAAAAATAACTGATCACATACTATCTTAAACTGCCACAAAACATTAAAGAATTGCTATTATGAAATTATTTCCACTTCTCACAATAAACAAAATGTAAGAAACAGTTACAAAAATATAGCTAATAAAACTCCATACAGCTGGAAATTTTAAAACATTTCTAAATAATTCACGAATCTAAGTATAAAACACAATGAAAATTAGAAAACTGCATGATAAAAATTGTGGAGTGGAGACGGATTAATGCCCAGGAAAAATGTATTGTCTTAAGTGACATATAAAAATAAAAAGAATTTTAAAAAACCCTAAAAATTAAGGAGAAAAAAAAAAACGAAAGAAAGCAAAAGATACAAAGACAAAAGCAGAAATTAATGAGATAGAAAACAAAAATATCAAGAATCAAAAATGCCAAAAGTTGGTCTTTAAAAAAAAAAAAACTCATGAAACTGACAAAATTCTGTCAAGATTTGTGAGGAAAAAAGAAGTAAATCCTAAGTAAACAATGTTAAGAATGAAAATTGGGACATAACTATAGATACTTCAGAGAAATGATAAAAGAAATAAACAATTTTATGCCAACAAACATTGAAAATTTCTTTGAAATGGATAAGATACTGAAGAAATACAAGCCACAAAATCAACTCATGAAGAGATAGAAAAATTGGATAATACCATAAAAATGAATAATAAAGGTAAATATCTTTCCAAAATGAAAACTTCAGGGATCAATAACTTTACAGGAAAGTTCCTTCTAACATTCAAAGAAAGATTATTATTAACATACACAAATTATTCAAGAATGTCAAAAAAAGAAAACTCTCCCCAATTCATAGTGTGAGGCTAATATACCTGAAACAACAAAATAGATAAGAATAGTACAAAAAAAGGAATATTACAAGCTAGTCTTTGTCATATATAATAACATAAAAACTCTAAGCAAAGCATTAGCATTGTAATATGGCAACATATTAGAAATATAATACCCTATAACTAAGCAGGGTTTATCCCAGACATGCAAAATTGGTTTAATTTTAGAAAATATGCTAATTTAATTTACCTCATTAATAGCTTAAAAGAGGGAAAAGTAGCCAGGTGCAGTGGCTAATGTCTGTAATCCCAGCACTTTGGGAGGCTGAAGTGGAAGAATTACTTGAACCAGGAGTTTGAAACCAGCCCGGGCAACACAGGAAGACCTTATCACTACTAAAAATAGAAATAAATAAAAAATAAATAAAAGTGGAAAAAAATGATCAGCTCAATAGTTGCATAAAATTTATTTGATAAAATTTAACACACATTTTCATGAGTCAAAAAATAAAATAAGGTGTAGTTAAGCTAATAACGGGCATCTACAAAAAATATGGACAATAAATTATGTATTTTGTGTTGAAATATTAAACGCTTCAAAACCAATACAACTGCACTCATTCTCACCTCATCAGTTCAAAGATATACTGAAAAACCTGGAGACAGCCAGGTTAGGTGGCTTAGCCTGTAATCCCATGCTTTGGGAGGCCAAGGTGAGTGGATTGAGCCCGCAAGTTCGAGACCCACCTTGGCGAGACCTCATCGCTACAATACATCAAAAAATTAGCCGGGCATGGTAGCGCACACCTGTACTTGGAAGACTGAGGCAGAAGGATCGCTGGAGCCCAGCAGGTCCAGGCTGCAGTGACCGCGAGCGGCCATTGCATTCCAGTATGGGCGATAGAGTGAGACTCCAACTCAAAAAAAACAAAACAAAACCTGGAGACTGCATTATGACAAGGAAAAAAAAATAAAAGAATAAGGCCTAGAAAGGAAAGAAAAGATTAGCATTATTGATGGATGACATGATTGTTTACTTAAAAAATTCAGAAGAATTTCCATATAAATTATAAGAATCAATATAAAAGTTCAGCAAGTTTTCTGGGTACAGCATCAAAAGTAATCACATTTCTATATAACAACAAAAAACTGTAAGAAAAACCGTAAGAAAAAATATTACATATATAATTTTTCATAGTGTTTACTACAGCAACAAAAATGATAAAGCATCTAGAAAGATATCAAAATATATGTAAGACTTGTATTAATTATAAAATGTTACTGAAATACATTGAGAGCTATATTAATTAAAAGAGATATCACATTCATGAATAGAAAGACTTAGTAATAAAATATATGCAATTTTCCCCTAAGTGACCTAGATATTTTAAACAATTTCAATAAAATCCCATAGGATTTTTGGGGGCAATTAATCAAGATAATTTAAAAAATATAGAGAAGTGCAAAGAACCAAGAATACTCTTGAAAAAATACATGCTGGGAAGACTTTATCTACTAGATAGCAAGACTCATTATGTAACTATAATAAAGATAATATAGTGCTGACAGAGAGACCAAAAAAAAAAAAAATGGAATAAACTAGAGAATTCAGAAACAGAACCATAATTGTATATAAAAACTGTTTTATGAAAGAGCAGTCAGAGCAAATCAGTAAGGACAGGATAGGCTATTTAAGATATGGTACTGGGAAAATTAGCTATTTATATGGAAAAAATTTAGTGACTTTGTATCTTTATCTCACACTATTTACAAAAGTTAATTGCTGGTACCATACAAATAAACTTGTAAAAATTTTAGAAGGCATTGTAAAAGAATAAGTGTATGCCTTTGATTAAAGAACAATTACTTAAACAGTATACAAAAAATGTATAGGAAAAATAAATGAAAAATGAAATTACATTAAAACAAAGACCTTTATTCTTCAAAGGATGTCATTATAAGGGTGAAATTGTCAGCCATAAACTGGAACAACTTATCTGCCACACATATAATAGACTAAGGATGGTAATCAAGATAGTTTTCCACCCTAGAAAGCAAACAGAGGTCCTATTTCTACAAAAAAAATTAAAAACCAAAAAAATTAGTCTGGCATCGTGGTGTGGGCCTGTAGTCCCAGCTACTTAGAAGGCTGAGATGGGAATATAGCTTGAGCCTAGGAGGTTGAGGTGACAGTGAGCTATGATCATGCCACTGCACTCCAACCTGGGGATCAAAGCAGAACTCTGTCTATAATAAACTGATACATAAATGTGTATATTTAAATCAAGATATTTTTTAAACTCCTAAAAATCCATTTTTGAAAAAACCAATAATCCAGTAGTAAGATCGGCAAGGAATTTAGGCATTTTGCAGAAGAGGAAACAGTAATGACCAATAAATACATACAAGTATGCCCAAATTTATTCATCACTAGATGTGCTGGATTATGTTGTACTGACTTCATTATGCTGGGAGCTACCTTTCCCAGAGTTCCTGTCCTCGAATTGTAACAGGTTAGAGTTGGCCAAAAGACTTTACACAAGATTTAAAAGGTGCATGTGAATAATGAGTGTAGCTCTCTGAAGTTTAGTGACAGATGGAAAGATGCCCCACAAGGTCCAGCTTATCCAAGAGTAGTGTTCAACGCTTCTTTACCCCTGGCCCTGCCACCAAGTAGCACCCCAAGCCCCCATACAGATATTTGGCTGCAGTTCCACCAAGGTAGTTCCCACACTTCACACACGTTTCCCACACGCTTCTTCAAACCCTCCCTCTATGGTTCCACTTCCTCCACAGAGTGTGCTGACTTTCCAGTTTTCCTGTAAGCTTCGATAGGTCTTCTGTGCCAGCGTGTAAGGAGGCTGGCTAGTGACTCCATCTCAATGACTCAAACCCCTGCGAGGACTGCATCTTTCCGGGTCCTCCCACATTTGTGTGAAGTCTAATTCCGTGAGGACTCTTTTATTCCATGAGAGTTATCATGGCTGTGTTTTCCTAGCTGAACTCTGATCGATACACCAAACAAAAACCATGATTTCCACATGACTTCCTTCACTTCCTTTTTTCAAACAACCACCTTCTTGGAGAGGCTTTCCTGGCCACTCTAGTGAACGTCAGCCCTACCCCAGCACATGTTAATTTTCTCTTTAGCACTTATCAATCACCAAAGTACAAGATAACTTTCATTCCTATTTTATTTTATGGGTGTACTCTCCACTGGAATGTAAGTTCCATGAAGGGAAGTGTTTGGGAATTTATGTTGCTTATTTGTCTGTCTTTTTCCTTTTATTCATTCCTCTATCCCTAGTACATATTAGGCACCTAATGAAGATATGTTAGATTAAAGAAAAAAAGAGATTCAATTTCATATCCACCAGTTTGACAAAATAACGAAAAAGTCAGAGAATACCAAGAAATGGCAGGATTGAAGAGCAAAGGGAATTTTTATTCACTTGTAATACAACCACTCTGAGTCTCAGTTAACATTACCTAGAGTCTAAAATATGTTTATGTCTGATAACACAGAAATTTCACTCCTAACTACTCATGGAAGGAAGGAAGGATAAACTATGTCATAATTGTAAGTGAAGAATCTATACAGCAGTGAAAATGAATAAATTATAATTGCACACCTAAAATGTAATTAGTCTCTTAAACACAAAATTCAGCAAAAAATAAATAAATAATGTCCAACAGCATAAACAACTAAATAAGATATTTCCAGATATGTGCATACAGATATGATAAAATTATAAAGAAAAGGAAACAAACAATAGAGACAAAAATCAGTCTAGTGATTATCTCTGGGGCAGGAAGAATGATGAAATTGAAGAGCCCTGGAATTTTTCAGGTTATTAATGTTTGATTTCTCAAGCTGGACTAATTCATTAGTATTATTTTGTATATATTTAATATTTTACCTAATAGATTATACGCTGTCCAGAAATTAAAAAGCTTGTCATGAACCAGGATAATAAAATTGAATGATAGCTTTTATACCTTTTATTCACACTTAATACTTGAACTCACAAATATTTAAGTTCTTCCAAAACTGTATATTTGAAATTTTGGTGTAGGCTCTTGGATCACAAGAAAGAGAAGTCCTCTTCAGCCAGCCTAAACAAAAAGAGAAATGAATTTTAAGGGATACATTGTATGTCTCAGAGACCACAAGGAAAATAATGTAGCCAAGCCTAGAATAAGGATTGGAACTAGGACATGGCATTTTTTCTGCTTCTGCATCTTTCCTCAACTGGTCTCATTCCTTTCTCTTT
>NW_007243805.1:0-739 GCF_000164805.1 Carlito syrichta
AAGAAAAGATTAGCATTATTGATGGGATGACATGATTGTTTACTTAAAAAATTCAGAAGAATTTCCATATAAATTATAAGAATCAATCTAAAAGTTCAGCAAGTTTTCTGGGTATAGCATCAAAAGTAATCACATTTCTATATAACAACAAAAAACTATAAGAAAAACTGTAAGAAAAAATATTACATATATAATTTTTCATAGTGTTTACTACAGCAACAAAAATGATAAAGCATCTAGAAAGAAAGATATCAAAATATATGTAAGACTTGTATTAATTATAAAATGTTACTGAAATACATTGAGCTATATTAATTAAAAGAGATATCACATTCATGAATAGAAAGACAATAATAAAATATATGCAATTTTCCTCTAAGTGACCTAGATATTTCAAATAATTTTAATAAAATCCCATAGGATTTTGGGGGGCAATTAATCAAGATAATTTAAAAAATATAGAGAAGTGCAAAGAACCAAGAATACTCTTGAAAAAATACATGCTGGGAAGACTTTATCTACTAGATAGCAAGACTCATTATGTAACTATAATAAAGATAATATAGTGCTGAGAGACCAAAAAAAAAAGGAATAAACTAGAGAATTCAGAAACAGAACCATAATTGTATATAAAAACTGTTTTATGAAAGAGCAGTCAGAGCAAATCAGTAAGGACAGGATGGGCTATTTAAGATATGGTACTGGGAAAATTAGCTATTTATATGGAAAAAATTTAGTG
>NW_007243806.1:0-448 GCF_000164805.1 Carlito syrichta
GAAGCCTGGGACAACATTCTGGGTATTCTTGTCCCGGGAGCCAGGGAGAAAAAAATCTGCTGGAACCTCAGACCTCCTGTGGGGAGATCAGATGGGGGAGGGGTGCAAGATTATGCTGAACAGCAAAACACTAAGCGGGTCATGGAAGAGCTCATTCAACATTTCAATGGGCCGGTATTGGTGCGCCCCAACCTCCCAAAACCCCGGGGCCCTTATCAGACAGATCCAGAACTTCTTCCTGTCCTTAGCCAAACACATACCCTGCTTAACCTTACTAACCCCAACATAGCAAAGGACTGCTGGCTATGCCTCAAGTCCGGCCAATCCTGGGTATCCCCTGTCCTGGTCGCTGGAAATTGGACTCTCCCTATACCTCCAACCCAATGTCCACCTTCACTACCATGTTTTAACATCCCTCTCCCACATGACTTGCCTGCGGCCCAGTGTA
>NW_007243807.1:0-970 GCF_000164805.1 Carlito syrichta
AGTTAGGCACCTAGCTAGATAAGTCAGTTTGCTAACAAGGAAGCTAGGTGTTCAAGTCAGTTACTTAAGTCAGCTGGTTAGCCTTCTAGCTAGGTATGTAGCTAGCTGGTTAAATGAACTAGCTACCCAGCTTTCTAGCTTAAGTCAGCTAGGTAGGTCAGCTGAAATATCTAGCGAGCCAGATGGCTGTCCATCTGACTTACTAGCTTTTTAACTACATAACCGGCTGGCTTGACAACTGATTAACGTGCTGATTTAACTAGCTATCCAGCTTGTTAGCCAGATAAGTAAACTAGCTGACTTAACTAGCTGGCCACCTGGAGAGCCAGCCAACTTAATTGCCTAGCTACCTAGATAGCCAGCAGCCTAGCCAGCTGACTTAACTAGCTGACATAATGAAGCAGTCAGCTGGCTGGCCATCAAACGTAACCAGCTCTCTACCTAGCTAGACAGCTGGATAGCCAGCTGACTTAACTAGTTCTTATAACTAGAAAGCCTAATTCCTAGCCAAATTACTTAACTAGCTACCTACCTACATAGCCCATTGGCTTGCAGATGACTTAACTACCTAACTATCTAGCTAAGCAACTGGCCACCGAGCTGACTTAATTAGGTGACTTAACTAGCTAGCCAGTTGGCTAGCCAGCTGACTTAACCTGATAGTTACCATCATAGGCCGCTGGCTAGCCAGCTGATTTAAATAACTGACTTAACCAGCTAGCCAGCTGACTTAACTAGCTGGCTACCTAGTTCTCCAGCTGAGTTCACTAGCTGATTTAACTAGCTAGCAACATAGCTACCCAGCTGGCTGGTCAGTTGACTTAACTCTCTGACTTAGTTAGCAAGCTGGATGGCAAGCTGAATTAATGAACCAACTTAACCAACTAGCCAGCTAACTAGCTAGCTGACCTAACTATCTAGTTACCTAGCCAGCCAGGTGGGAAGCCAGCTGAATTATCTAGCTGACTTA
>NW_007243808.1:0-941 GCF_000164805.1 Carlito syrichta
TTTGTATATATAGTATACCCACAAAATAGTATGGATACACTATGACACATAATTTGAATTACTGGCTACTGTCCCAGAGTGATAACTAATAACATCCTTTTTTATCTCAAATATTTCTTGGATTAAATTATAGGTTTTATGGACACCCTAATTTAAAAAAAAAAAAAAAACCCTTACAAAGTATCTACATCCTGAATTAAAATTTTTACCTTCTGGAAGAAGTATAAAAAACTTTCCACTTCAGGCAGAATTAGGTAGTCAAGTGTGTTTTGGCAGGCACAGTGTTTGTACAACAAAAAATTCCAGTATCTCTAAAGATTCTTTAATCCTTCACCATAGGCCACTCCCTCTGTGATCTAAAAGACAATTTCCTTCTCAAACATTTGTTACCTGTATGACTCTGGGAAAAATTTTAGATTTCAATACCTGCCTGAAGTTCCCAAAGCAAAATTACCATTAAATGCTCAAAGGAGTAGGCACACAGTTCCTAAAATATAACTTAGAACTCTGTCAAATTTCCTAGAGCTAAAAATGTGGCTAATGACAGCAGCTGGCAATCACTATAAATCCCTAAATTTTGAAAAACTCATGATAGGAAATATGCCAAATGTTTGCATGCCCCTTGGAATTCCCAGATGCCACGGAACTTCTAACAAACCCAACAGCATCAGGTCCCAGGTCTGGGTTTGCCCAGCACAGTCCCAGTTAACAACTGTGAGCCCAGCATTATACCACATGGTCACCTGAAACAGGTGATTTGTTTAACACAGAGCTGCAATTAACAATTTGTACTTCTCCAACACAGTAAATGCCAGTATCAAAAACATTTCTCATTATTACCTTTCTGCATAGCTGACAGAAGTTCTTGAAGTTTCCAGATTGACCAAGTGTCAATTTTCTTGTTAATCATATTCTTTCGTGACCTTTGTTCTTTTATAGCT
>NW_007243809.1:0-985 GCF_000164805.1 Carlito syrichta
TCCCCCCAAAGGTTTGAGAGCCATATCATCCCTTTCCTCAAGGCAGGACTTCCCTGGGCAACAGCTGGGCGGTGGTGTTGGCATCCTTGCAGAGACACGCCCCTGTGCTACTCGCTCCTCTGGGGGGGGTTTGGAGAATGACTCCAGATGCCCTCTCTGGGGTCCAGGGTCATCGAAAGGGAGCTGGCCTCTCATTTGGATCCTGAGAGGGTTGTGGAGGCTGGGCATGGGGGCTCACAACTGTCATCCATGCACTCTGGGAGGCCGAGGTGAGAGGATGACCTGACCCCCCAGGTTCAAGTCCAGACCGGGCACAGTTGCGAGACCTCATCTCTACAAGAAGCCAAAGAATGAGCCGAGTGTGGTGGTGCTTGCCTCTCGTTCCGTATACTCAGGAGGCCACAGCGGAAGGATGGATGGAGGCCCAATGGGGGAGGTTGAGGTGCCCGATTACAGGCCTCGGCACTCTGGCCTGGGTGACAGAGCACGACTTCAACTCAGAATAATAATACCAAGCACAACCACCACCACAAGCACAGGCCGGGCTCAGGGGCATAGCCTGGGATCCTGGCCCTTCAGATGACCAGGCGAGTGGATGACCTGAGGATGTAGATTCAACAGCAGCCTGGCCACAGAGCAAGACCTCATCTCCACCATCAAAAATGAAACCAAGATTAGCCAGGCATGGTGGTGCAGGCCTGTGGTTTCAGCCAATTGGTGTCCGAGGAGGGAGGATCACCTGAACCCGATAGGTGGATTCTGCGGAGGCATTGAGCATGCCCCACCTCTCCCACCTGAGCGACAGAGTGGGATTCCGACTCCAAATAATAATAACCACCACGACCACCACCACCCCTGCCACCCAGCATGAGTAGACATCACAGGAATGGGAGAGAAAAGGCACTTTCCTGCCTGTCACTTGTGGGATGTTTCAAAGGTGGCTGCTGGTCACGTCTGTCCAATGCCTTTGGCCTTGAGTCCCAGA
>NW_007243810.1:0-9847 GCF_000164805.1 Carlito syrichta
AACCTGGGGGGTCAGGTCATCCTCTCACCTCGGCCTCCCAGAGTGCATGGATGACAGTTGCGAGCCCCCATGCCCAGCCTCCACAACCCTCTCAGGATCCAAATGAGAGGCCAGCTCCCTTTTGATGACCCTGGACCCCAGAGAGGGCATCTGGAGTCATTCTCCAAACCCCCCCCAGAGGAGCGAGTAGCACAGGGGCGTGTCTCTGCAAGGATGCCAACACCACCGCCCAGCTGTTGCCCAGGGAAGTCCTGCCTTGAGGAAAGGGATGATATGGCTCTCAAACCTTTGGGGGGACGTGGACAGCTGGCCAACTCACAGTTGTCTCCTTGGAATTCAGGAGGCTAAGACAGGAAGATGGACGGAGCCCAGGTTATCAAGACCAGTATGGACACCATAGCAAGCCCCCACATGGACCACAAGCAAAACCCAGACAATATTGGGTGAGGGCAGGCCTCAGCAGGCAGATCGCCACCAGTCCATAGTTCAAGAACAGGCAGGAAGATCAGGATGTCGACCAAATGGAAAACCTGTGATAGCCACAGTTTGGGAGGACCAGGCGGCGAGGATGGCCTGAGTTGGGCAGTTTGAGATCAGCCTAGTCAACCTATTAAGGAAAGAAAAGAAAGAAAGAATGGATGAAAGAAAGAAAGAAAGAAAGAAAGAAATTCATTCTCCTGCAAACCTTCTGCCCTCAGATCTTCCCCCCCACCCGCCTCACATGGGAGCGTTCATCAAACTCAGGAACTTCCAGGCCCAAATCCCCCCTAGTTCCTGTCCTCACATTGGTGAGGGAATTCCCTAGGCTCCCTGGACAGGTTCATGCTGGCTCTCCTCTCCAAGATCAGAAATGTGCGCTTGACCGTCTAACCCTCCAAGTCGGCAACAAGGATCTTCCACCAAAAAAGCCCAGGGGCACATCCATCACCTGTGGACATTTCTTCCCCCCAATCCGATTTTTTCCTGGCTCTAAAGCCAATCGTCCTGTGAAAAAAACACACACAGTTGAGAATCTGTACGATTCTGATGTTTTTGGCAACAGAGTATGGCTCTGTGGCCCAGGCTGGTTCCCAGGGACACAACCGTCATTCACCACCAGCCTCGAAATCGTGGTCTCTGTTGATTCTGCCATCTTAGGAACCAGAGTGGCTGAGACTATGGGCACCTCGACACCAGACCCCCTGTTTGGATGGCTGTGGAGACAGGGTCTCCCTGTGTCGCCCAGGCTGGCCTTGGGCTCCTGGGCTGCAGCCATCCTCCCACCTTGGGCACCCAGTGAATTGGGATTCCTCACGTGGGCAGCCATGCCAGGCATGCTGGTTTGTTTTGGACGAAGGATTGAGGCCAGGCTTGGGAGCTCAGCTCCATCATCCCAGCGCTTTGGAAGGACAAGGCCAGCAGCTGGCCCAAGCCTGCTTGTCAACATCTGCACCCGCAACTCAGTGAGACATTGTTTACACACTCCATCCCAAATGATCTGGGCATGGTGTTGCACGCCTGTCATTCTGGCTTCTCGAAAAGGCCATGGAAAGCCTCATCAGAGCTCAGAAGTCCACAGCAGTGGTTTTCAGGAGAGAACAGCCACTTTCCAGCCTGGCTGATGGAGTGAGACTTCGACTCAATGAAAACAAGGAAAAAGTATAAAAAAGAAGAGCATCCATTTGTGTATGGAGTTGGGATCATCATGAACAGACAGAGACATTTGGTAAGGAGGACCCAGAATGGGCCTAGAGTTCCTGAAAGATGATGGATCAGCAGACAACCAAGCTGTGGCTTATGGAGGCCGAGGTGGGGTACCATGGTGGATTGGGGTTTCATGACCAGCCTTCGTGACATAGCAAGACCTCGTCACTAACTGGAATGCAAACAATAGAATCATGCATGGTGGCACCCATGGTCCCGGCTACATGGAATGCAATGGCCTCAGTCCCAGGGCATTCCTGTGCATCAACCCACCTGACAGTAGGTGCGAGTCCTGGCCAGGCACTGTTGCTTATGGCTATCAGCCCCATGCCCTGGGAGGTTGAGGCGGGAGTCTACCTGAGCCCAGGGTTCAGAGACGAGCCCGGGCTATGTGACCAGACCTTGTCTCAGTGAGAGGTTCCCAAAACCGAATCTGGCATGGTGGTCCCCGGAGCCCCAGCTGCTCATGGGCCAAGATTTGAGGACAGCCTGAGCCCCACATGTCAAGGCCCCAGGAGCCATGATTGTGCCACTGTGTCCCAGACTGGCAGACTGAGTCTACGGCGACAAATAAGACACCAACCACGTGCATCGTGATGGGGTTCACGGCTCCCCAAGGAACGGTTTGCGTGGGCGGGGGACGATGGGGAGATCAGGAGAGGAAGGAGCCCTCCCCTTGCCTGAAGGTGGCAGACAGGGCGACTGGAACCAGGGCTGACCATGATGTTGCAGGACCGCCTTAAACTATCTGTGCCCAACAGCCACCCTAGCTTGGGGCCATCTCTTCTGTGAGCTTACACGCATCTTTGCTGTGGAACACAATTGTGGACGGTGGAGTCAGTCCTTCTGGGATGTACGGCCAAAGGCATTGGATGGACGTGACCACCTGCCACCTTTGAAACCTCCCACGAGTGACAGTCTGGAAAGTGCTCTATCCTCTCCCATTCCTGTGGGTGTCTCCTCATGCTGGGTGGCAGGGGTGGTGGTGGTGGTGATTATTAATTCCTGTAATGACCCCAATTGGCTGAAACCACAGGCCTGTGACATCATGCCCGGCTAATCTTGGTTTCATTTTTAATGGTGGAGATGAGGTCTTGCCCTGTGACTGGGCTGGTGTTGAACCCACATCCTCAGGTCATCCACTTACCTGGTCATGCGAAGGGTCGGGATCCCAGGCTGTGCCCCTGAGCCCAGCCTGTGCTTGTGGTGGTGGTGGTGCTTGGTATTATTCTGAGTTGGAATCACGCTCTGTCACCCAGGCCGGAGTGCTGAGGCCTGTAATAGGGCACCTCAACCTCCACCACTGGGCCTCCAACCATCCTTCCACTGTGGCCTCCTGAGTGTACAGACAAGAGGCATGCACCACCACGCTCGGCTCATTTTTTTGGCTTCTTGTAGAGACATGATCTTGCCACGGTGTCCAGTCTGGACTCAAACCCAGGGCTCATGTCATCCTCTCACCTCGGCTTCCCTGGGTGCCCTGATAACAGGTGTGTGCCCTCCCACCCGGCCTCCACAACCCTCTCAGGGTCTAAACACGAGGCCAGCTCCCTTTCGACGACCCTGGACCCCAGAGAGGGCATCTGGAGTCGTTTCTCCCGAATCCCCCCCAAAGGAGTGAGTGGCACAGGGCCATGTCTCTGTGAGGACACCAACACCACCTCCCAGCTGTTGCCCAGGGAAGTCCTGCCCTTGGGAAAGGGAGGGTGTGACTCTCAAGCCTTCAGGGGGGCATGGACAGCCAGGCAACTCACGGTTGTCTCCTTGGAACTTGAGGAGGCTAAGATAGGAAGATGGACAGAGCCCTGGATATCAATACCAGTCTGGACACCATAGCAAGCCCCCACATGGACCACAAGCAAAACCCAGACAACCTTGGGTGAGAGCAGGTGTTGGCAGTCAGATCTCCACCAGCCCATAGTTCAAGACCAGCCAGGAAGACCAGGATGTCGACCAAATGGAAAACCTGTCATGCCATAGTTTGGGAAGAACAGGTGGCAAGGATGGCCTGAGTTGGGCAGCTTGAGATCAACCTGGGCAACCTAGTGAGGAAAGAAAAGAAAGAAAGAAAGAATGGATGAAAGAAAGAAATTCATTCTCCTGCAAACCTTCTTCCCTCAGTTCTTCCCCCCCACCTGCCTCACATGGTAGGGTTCACCAAGCTCAGCAACTTCCCGGCCCAAATCCTCCCCAGTTCCTGTCCTCACATTGGTATGGGAATTTCCTAGGCTCCCTGGCCAGGTTCATGCTGGCTCTCCTCTCCAAGGTCAGAAATGTACCCCTGGCAGTCCAACCCTTCAACTCGGCAATGAGGATCTTCCACCAAAAAAGCCCAGGGACACATCCATCACCCTTGGACATTTCTTCCCCCAATCCGATTTTTTCCTGGCTCTAAAGCCAATTGTCCTGTGAAAAAAACACACGCAGTTGAGAATCTGTATGATTCTGATGTTTTTGGTACCAGGGTATGGCTCTATGGCCCAGGCTGGTGCCCAGGGACGCAACCGTCATTCACCACCAGCCTCGAAATCGCGAAATTGTCGATCCTGCCATCTCAGGCTCCAGAGTGGCCGAGACGATGGGCACCTCAACGCCAGACCCCCTGTTTGGATGGCTGCCGAGATGGGGTCTCCCTGTGTGGCCCGGGCTGGCCTTGGGCTCCTGGTCTCCAGCCATCCTACCACCTCAGTCTCCCAGAGAATTGGGATTCCACGCATGGGCAGCTGTGCCAGGCATGCTGGTCATTTTGGATGAAGGATTGAGGCCGGGCTTGAGAGCTCACCTTCATCATCCCAGCACTTTGGAAGGCCAAAGCCAGCAGCCAGCCCGAGCCCACTTGTCAAGACCTGCACCCGCAACGTGGCGAGAACTTGTTTATACACTCCATCCCAAATGATACAGGCATGGTTTCACATACCTGTCATTCCGGCTCCTCGGAAGGCCATGGAAAGCCACGCCGGAGGACGGGAGTCCATGGCAGTGGTGTCCAGGAGTAAACCACTACCCTCCAGCCTGGCTGACAGAGTGAGACTTTGACTCAACAAAAAAAAAAAGAATAAAAAAGAAGAGAATTGATATGTGTATGGAGTTGGGATCATCGTGAACAGACAGATAACATTTGGGAAGGAGGCCCCAACTTGGGCCTAGAGTTCCTGAAAGATGGTGGATCGACAGACAATCATGCTGTGGCTTATGGAGGCTGAGGTGGGGGACTGCTGGAGATTGGGGTTTCGAGACCAGCCTTGGTGATGTAGCAAGGCCTTGTCGCTAACTGGAATCCAAAGAGTGGAGTGGCACGTGGTGGTGACCACTGTCCTGGCTACATGGAATGCAGTGGCCTCGGTCCTGGGGCATTCCTTTGCATCACCACCACCGACAGTATGTGAGAGTCCAGGCCACATACTGTTGCCCATGGCCATCAGTCCAGTGCCCTGGAAGGTTGAGGTGGGAGTCTGCCTGAGCCCAGGGTTCAGAGATGAGCCCGGGCTAAGTGACCAGACCTTGTCACAGGGAGAGGTCCTAAAAATCAAGTCTGGCGTGGTGGTCTCTGGAGTCCCTGCTGCTCTGGAGCTGAGGGGGGAGGACTGCCTTTGCCCCACAGGTATAGGCCCCGGGATCCATGATCACACCACCATGTCCCAGATTCTCTGACTGAGACTCTGGTGACAAAAATGATGCTTCCCACGTGCATTATGACTTGCGTCCATGGCTCTGCAGGAAATGTCCGTGTAGTTTGGGGACAATGGGAAGATCGGGAGAGGAAGGGGCCTTCTCCCTGCCCAAAGTTGGGAGACATGGCGTCAAGAACCTGGTATGGCCATGGAATTGTCAGACTGCCTTGAACGATCTGTGCCTGACGGCAGCCCTAGCCCGGGGCCATCTGTTCTTTGAGCTCACATGCATCTTTGCTGTGGAACAGGAGTGTGGACAGTGGAGGCAGGCCTTCTGGGGTGCATGGCCAAAGGTGTGGGACAGACCTGCCTGGTGGCCACCTTTGAAACCTCCCGCAAATGACAGTCTAGAAAGTGTCTTTTCCTCTCCCATCCCTGTGGGTATCTCTTTGCACTGGGTGACAGGGATGGTAGTGGTGGTGATTATTATAATTTGGAGTCAGAATCCTGCTCTGTCACCCAGGTCAGAGCGCAGGGGCACGTTCACTGCCTCTTCAATATCCACCTGCCAGTCTCAGGCAATCCTCATGCTTCGGACACCAAGTGGCTGGAACCACAGGCTTGCGCCACCATGCTCAGCTAATCTTTGGATTCATTTTTGATGGTGACATCTAGATTTTGCCCTGTGTCCCCGGCTGCTGTCGATCCCACAGCCTCAGGCCATTCATCTGCCTGGGCACCTGAATGGAGGGATGACAGATTGAGCACCTGAGCCTTGCCTGTGGTTGTGGTGGTTGTTGTGGTTGGTATTTTTATTCTGAGTCGGAGTGCCACTCTGTTGCCCAGGCCAGAAATAAGTGGCCCGCTCAGCCTCCATGGCCTCCACTAGTTGGACTCTGGTGATCCTCCCACTGCACCCTCCCAAGTGGCGGAATGACAGTGCACGCCACCATGCTCAGCTAATATTTTTGTTTCTTGTAGAGATATGGTCTCACCATGGTGCCCAGGTGGGTCTTGAACACATGAGCTCATGCCATCCTCTCGCCTCAGCCTCTCAGAGTGTAGGAATAACAAGTGTGAGCCCCTGCAACCAGCCTCCAAACCCCTCTCAGGGCCCCACCATGAGGCCCGCTCCCTTCCGATGACCTGGTGTCAGGAGCCAACCTTAGAGGCCTTCACATTGACAGGATCCAGAAGGCCAAAACCCCAAGTTGCAGGGCAACTCTGGGTAGCTATTGGCCCTGCTTCTGCTACTCATCTTGGTATGTTTGCCCTCAGTACCCAGAGAGTTGTGAGATAAAAAAAAAAGTAGTCCCTTAAAATAATCTATTAGTAGAAACATGCAGTGAGTGAAATGGAAATTTTTCTGCTAAGATATGACCTTCCATTTGAGTTTCTCTGCCCCCCCCCTTTTGGTGGTTGAACCCACCACAATGATTAAAAACTGTGGGTGGCACTCTCCTACTCCTGGGAGCCTTGGGTTGAATGTGCGTCAGTGCTTTCTTTTTCCCTGTCAGGGGACTATAGGTGCAATTATAAACATCATGTTGGCATTATAATAGGCTTATTCATTTTAGTTTTTTAAGTTGGTTGCTAAATAGAGAACATTGGGGATGTTCTTTTCATTTTGTGAATTATAAAGTGTTATACAGGTATTTTTAGCATAACGAAAAAGGTTGTTTTGATAAATATGAGTGTTTTAATTTTAGGTGTGGCCATTTATGCAAGAAAACAGATGGATGGTCCTATAATTTGCACTATACACAAACTTTTTGAATTTTAGAGTAGATGATTAATATGGAAAGGTTGAAATAGTAGAATAGGTTTTGCAATTGTGTTTAGAAAAAATAAAATGTTAGGAAAACATAAGTTGACATTAGGTTGTTAAAAGTTTAGATGGTTAGGGCTAATAATTACAGAAAACACGTTGTGAAAAATTACATGCTTTAAAGATTCTATTAGGATACATTGTCACAAATTTGAGGGAAGACAGACAGTATTTCATCACCGTTAGAACAATGATCAAAACAAAATAAATACATCTGAGTTTGAAGGCCAAACTCTATGTAACTTAAAGTATAAAAAGAAATTGAATAGAAAAATAAACAGGCAAATGTCCTGCATAACATCAGAGTCAGTGCCGAAGTTTTCTCCTAAGCCAACACTGTTCTTCCTTCAGGAAACCCTGACCTGCTGGATCAGGACTCCGGCAAGTGGTGCCCGAACAGGGACTGAATGTTAAGCCTTACTTTAATCTGAACGGATAAAACCTTCCCTAGGGTGCTGCAGACCCCTCGGTAGAGCAAAGCTAGGAAGGGTAAGCAGTTTTAAAGCCATTATATGAACATGGGTCAGAGTGAATTTAAAGAAAAAAAAGTGTTCAATAGTATTTTGATGCATATGCTTTCTAAAAGAGGAATTAAAGTTTCCTCTACACGATTATCTTGTTTTCTCCATTTTGTGCAAGAACAGTACTCCTGGTTCCCTTAAGAAGGCATCGTTAGTTTAGAAACATGGACAAAGTTTGGGGGAAAATTGAAAGTTATTACAGTCTCCACAGTCCGGAATGAGTGGCTGTAGATACTTTGCATTATGGAAAATAATTAGAGATGTCTGAGATCCACACAAGAGATTGATAAAATGATCATTAGAGTAAAATTGGAACCAGGTGAAAGAACTCCCCTTACTAATCCCTGTTCCTTCCCAGGCAATGTTAGCCACTGCCCCTGTTGATGATGATCCTCTACCCCTGAGGATAAGGAAAGCTTAAAAGAAGAAGCAGCTAGGTTCATGAAGCAAAATATCCAGATAATTTAATTTTGCACCTTGGTGCCAAAATACCTCTGGAAAGTGGCCCCAGAACTGGAGGGATTGTTATTTGTGACCATCTTGATTGAAGAGGAGAAAATTTTCTTTCTATACTTATTCCTGTTATATAAAAGGGCTGTTGTCTCATATTTTAAAAAGCCACCATTCCTGTTAATAAGGCAATTATTCTTGATTTACTTATCCAATTACAGCAATTAATAATTGTTAGAAACCAACCATTTTTCATAGGTCATATTAGATTTCATTCAGGACTCCCTGGACCTCTACCTCAAGGTAATCAATTAGCAGATGCCTTGACATAATCGGTCATGTGCCCTCTCCTTGTAGGTTCTTTACTCAATCAAGCTCAGCAATCCCATAAAATTCATCACCAAAATGCTGAGGCTTTAAGGCTCCAGTTTCACAATCCAAAAGAAATTATTAGGCAAATAATAAAAAATTGTACTTCTGTCCTACTTCCAATAACCCCCTACTCTCAGGAGTTAATCCCTGCAGATAAAACCCTAATGTTTTGTGGCAAATGTATGTTACTCATTTCCAAAGTTTTGGAAAATTGTCATTTCTACATTTGAGAGTGGATTCATTTTCCCATGTAATTTTAGCCTTGCCCAGAACTCGGGAAGCCTATAAAGATGTAGTCCAACATTTATTCCCTTGTTTTTTACAGCTGTGTATTCCTAAATAATTAAAGCTGATAATGGTCCTGCTTGTGCATCAAAAATTTTTCCATCATTTTATACCTGGTTTGGCATCTATCGTTCTACAGGAATTCCGTATAATCCTCAAGATCAAGCTATAGTCGAGAGAGTACATCAAACATTAAAGAATCAAATAAGTAAATTGCAGGAAGGGGAATTCAAATATAGTTCTCCCCATCATATCGTTAATCATGCTGTATTTGTAATTAATCTTCTCAATTTGGACTCTCAAGTATATTCAGTGATGATAAGACATTGGAGACCTGAGAATACTGTTAAACCAATGGTATAATGGAAAGATCTTCTTACAGGTCAAAGAAAGATGTCCTTTTAACATGCAGGACAGGAAATGCTTGCTTTTTCCCCAGGACTTACCCAAACCTATTTTGGTACAGTATCATCTAATTAGACATGTCTAGTCCCCCACTCTTGTTGAGTTACAGCCAGACGAGACATAAATCACACCATCAGTCTGAGTAGAATGCAGATGTTGAAGAGAAGGTGTTGGTGCCAAAGTTGAGACACCTCACCATTCAACAACAACTTCCACCTCCACCAACTCAACCGAAGACATCTCATCATTTGTCATCTCCCACTCCTCAACCCAGACATTACTGTCGAGATTTTTCGAGCAGACCACCCACATGGGGGCAAATCAAGGTGCTCAACCACAATGCCAAGGATCTGGTTCGCTCTCAAAAACACTTCTCTCACTCCCTCTACTGTTTTTGTTGCTACGCTTGCTATTATAGCATGTCAGGTCAGTTGTATTTATTCAGAAAAATCTTATTGGGATTATATCCCAAACTCTTCAGTGTTCCAGCCTGTTACATGAGATGCTATGGTTATTACTGTTTTTACTAGTCATTCCTCTTTCTTAGGAGGGCCCACTCTTTTTTCATCACAATTCAAACTGTTATTAATAATTTTTCTTTTCAGGTAGTTCTAGTTCTCCTCCAATATGATTTAGATTACCTAAAACTCAACGGTCCTTGATATTTTGGATTGTTTACACTCACGTTTAAA
>NW_007243811.1:0-775 GCF_000164805.1 Carlito syrichta
GGCAACCAACTGGCAAGCTAGTTAAGACAGCTCATCAAGTCCGTTGGCTATCCAGCTAGTTAGCTAGTAAAAAACCTAGTCGAGTCAGATGGCTATCCATCTGGCTAGCTAGTTATTTCAGCTAATTAAATCAGCTGGAGAACTAGGGAGCCAGCTTTTTCCATCATCTAGTTAAGTCAGTTGGAGAAGTAGGTAGCCAGCTTGTTACATCATCTAGTTAAGCCAGCTGGATAGCTGGTTAAGTCAGTGAGTTAAATCAGCTGGCTAGCAGCTGCCTATGATGGCAACTATCTAGTTAAGTCAGCTGGCTAGCCAGTTGGCTAGCTAGATAAGTCACTTTATTAATTCAGGTTGCTGGCTAGCTGGTTAGATAGATAGGTAGTTAAGTCAACTGCAAGCCAGCAGGCTATGTAAGGTAGGTAGCTAGTTAAGTCCGTTGGCTAGCATTAGGCTTTCTATTTATAACAGCTAGTTAAGTCAGCTGGCTATCCAGCTGTCTAGCTAGGTAGAGAGCTAGTTAAGTTTGATGGCTAGACAGCTGACTACTTCATTATGTCAGCTAGTTAAGTCAGCTGGCTAGGCTGCTGGCTAGCTAGATAGTTAGGCAATTAAGTCAGCTGGCTCCCCAGGTAGTCAGCTAGTTAAGTCAGCTAATTAAGAGAGCTGGCTAGACGGCTGGCTAGCTAGTTAAGTCTGCACGTTAAGTCAGTTGTCAAGCCAGCTGCCTAGCTAGTTAAAAAACCAGTTAACTCAGATGGGGTTGCCATCTGACTCG
>NW_007243812.1:0-6876 GCF_000164805.1 Carlito syrichta
ATAAATAGAAAGCCTAATGCTAGCCAACGGACTTAACTAGCTACCTACCTTACATAGCCCACTGGCTTGCAGTTGACTTAACTACCTATCTATCTAACCATCTAGCCAGCAACCTGACTTAATAACGCGATTTATCTAGCTAGCCAACTGGCTAGCCAGCTGACTTAACTAGATAGCTGCCATCATAGGCAGCTGCTAGCCAACTGATTTAACTCACTGACTTAACCAGTTATCCAGCTGGCTTAACTAGATGATGTAACAAGCTGGCTACTTAGTTCTCCAGCTGACTTAACTAGATGATGTAACAAGCTGGCTACCTAGTTCTCCAACTGATTTAATTAGCTGAAATAACTAGCTAGCCAGATGGATAGTCATCTGACTTGACTAGGTTTTTTGCTAGCTAACTAGCTGGATAACCAACTGACTTGATGAGCTGTCTAAACTAGCTTGCCAGTTGGTTGTCAGCTGACTTAACTAGCTGACTTAAACAGCTAGTCAGCTGCCTAGTCAGCTGACTTAACTATCTGGTTCTCTATCTAGCCAGCTGGCTTGACAGCTGACTTACCTAGATGACTTAAGTTAGCAAGCTGGGTAGCCAGCTCATTTAACTAGGTAGCTACCTACCTAGCTAGCAGGCTAACCAACTGACTTAATTAACTTACTTGAACTGCTAGCCTGCTGGTTAGCAAGCTGAGTTATCTAGCTAGCTACCTAACTAACCAGATGGCTAGACAGCTGACTAAACTAGCTGACTTAACCATCTAGACAGATGGCTAGCCAGCTGACTTAACTCACTGACATCACTAGCTTGCCAGGTAGCTATCTAGCTGACAAAACTAGCTATCTACCTACTTGGTCAGCTGGCTTGCCAGCTCTTTTAACTAGCTGAATTAGCCAACTAGCCAGCTGGTTAGCCAACTGACATAACTAGTTCGCTACCTAGCTAGCCAGATGGCTAGCTAGTTGACTTAACTAGCTGACTTAACTAGCTAGCTACCTAGCTAGCCAGCTGACTTAAATAGTTAGCTAACTAGCTAGATGAATAGCTAGCCTGCTTACTTAAATAGTTAGCTGCCAGCTAGCTAGCTGACTTAACCAGTTGGCTAACTAGTTAGCTTACTCATTATCTAACATGCTAGCTAGATGACTTAATTATCTTACTTCACTCGTTAGCTCATGAGCTAGCTAACTGACACAACCAGCTGACTTAAACAGTTAGCTAGCTAGGTAGCTAGCTGACTCAACCAGTTTACTTAACTTGTTAGCTAACTAGCCAGCTATCCTACTCAACCAGCTGAATCAATCCGTTTCCTAACTTGCTAGCTAGCTGACTCAGCCAATGACTTAATACATTAGTTAACTACCCAACTACCTGACTCAACCTGTTAACTTAGCCGGTTAGTTAACTACCTAGCTAGCTGTCTTAACAAGCTGATGAAATTAGAAAACTGACTTAACTGCCTGACTTAACTGTCAGATTTAACTTCTTAGCTAGCTAACTTTTCATGAATTAAATAGCTAAATAGTTAATTAGCTGAATAACTTGCTGACTTAATTAATTAGCTAACTAGTCATGAAGCAGACTTAAGTAGCTGACTAAAATAGTTAGCTAACAAGTGAGCTAGCTGATTTAGCCACCTGACTTAGCTAGCTAGCTGGTTAGATAGCTGACTTAGCTAACTGACTTAACTAGTTGGCTAACGAGACAGCTAGTTGACTTAACATGTTGCTTAATGAGGTAGCTAACTGTTTTAACTAGTTGGTAATCGAGATAACAGGCTGACTTTACTTATTGGTTAATGAGTTAGCTAGGTGACTTAACTTGTTGGCTGATGAGTTGGCCGACTAGCTAGCTGGTTTAATATGTTGACTGAGTACTCAGCCGACTTGTTTGCTGGCATAAAAAGTTGGCTGAAGCCAGGCTCGGTGGCTCAGTCTGTAATCCTGTGCCTTTGGGAAGCTGAGGTGAGTGGATTGCCTGAACCCACGGGTTCAAGACCTGCCTGGGCAGCTAGAACTCATCTCTACAATAAATCAAAAAATTCAGCCAGGCGTGTTAGCTCATGCCTGTAATTCCGGCTACTTGGAAGACTGAGGTGTCAGGATTGCCGGAACCCTGCAGGGGAGGCTGTGGTGGTCAGGAGTGGCCACTGCACTCCAGTCTGGGTGACAGAATGAGACTCCAACACAAAAAAATTTTTTGACCAAATAGTCGACTGACTATTTAGCTGGATTAATTAGTTAACTAATGAGTGGGCCACTAGTTAGCTAGGCTAACTAATTGGCTTATTAATTTTCTGGCCTAACTAGTCATCTGACTAGGTAGCTGACCTAAATAGTCAGCTGACTAAGTTAGCTGACATAAATTGTTGACTGACAAGTTGGCCACTAGTCGGTCAGTTGGTTAGCTAACTTAACTAGTTGGACAGCTAGTTGGCCGACCTGCTAGCTGACTTAACTAGTCAGCCGGCGAGTGAGCCGACAGGTTAGCTGACTTAACTAGTCGACTGGCGAGTGAGCCGACTTGTCAGCTGAATTAACTAGTTCACTGGTGAGTGAGTTGATTGGTCAAGTGATTTAACTAGTCGGCCGATAGGCGCGTTGACTGGTCAGCAGAATTTCCTAGTTGGCTTTTGTGTGAGATGACTGGTCAGCTGAATTTAGTCGACTGGTGAGTGAGCCAACTGGTCACACTTAAGTAGTCAGTCGGTGAGTGAGCTGATGCGTGAGCTGCCTTAAATATTCTGCTGGTGATTGAACCGACCTTTGAGCTGACTTAACCAGTTGGCTGGCAAGCAAGACAACTAGTTCGCTGATTTGTTGGCCTGTGAGTGAGTCGATAAGTTAGTTGACCTGTTGGCTGGCAAGTGAGCCAACTAATTTGCTACCTGGCTGGCAGGAGAGTGAGTCAAATATTTAGCTGACCAGCTAGCTGAGTTGCTAGCCGAGTAGTTAGCCAAGTAACTAGCTGGTATGCTATCTGACTTAACTAGCTAGCTGGCTATCTAGCTGTCATAACTTGCTAGCAAACAAGTTATCTAACTGTCTAGAAAGGTGACTTAACTAGGTACCTAACTGGCTAGTTAGCTGGTTAGTTGACTTTATTATCTAGCTGACTAGCTAGCTGACTTGCTAGTTTACTTATCTAACTATTTGACAAGCAACCTGACTAAATAACTGACTTAACTAGATAGTTGAATAGTTAACTGAAATGTTAACTGACTTAACTAGCTAGCTGACTAACTAGCTAACTTAACTAGATGACTAGCTAGTTGACTGGCCAGCCACTAGCCAACTGACTTAACTAGCTAGCTACCTTGTTGGCTAGACAGTTAGCCAGCTGGCTTAACTAGCTAGCTACCTGATTGGCAGGCTGGCTAGGAAGCCCGTCTAACTAGATAGTGGACTGTCCACCTGGCTAGCTAGCCAGCTTAAATAGCCAACCATCTGGCTGGACAGTGGGATAGAAAGTGGGCTTATCTAGCCAGCCACCCTGGTATTCATCTGCCTAGCGAGCCAGCTTAATTATCTGGCCACCCACCTTACCAGCCTGCTAACCAGCCCTCTGAACATACCAGCCATCAAGCTACCCAGCTGGCTAATCAGCCGAGTTAACTAGCTATCTTAATTTGATAGCCATCCGGCTAGCCAGCTTGCTTTACTAGCTAGCCACCTAGCTAGCCAGTCAGCTAGCCAGCTCACTCAACTAGTTGACTTAACTACCAATTCAGCAGGCTAGCCAGCTGACTTAATTAGTTAGCTACCTACCTAGACAGGTGGCTAGCCAGCTGACATAACTATCTGATAACCACCTAGATAGCTGGCTAGCCAGATGAATTAACTATGTAGCAATCTAGCTAGCCAGTTGGCTTGTCACTTGAATTAACTAGCTCACATATCCAGGTAGCCAGCTGGCTACCAAGTGGACTCAACTATCAGACATAACTAATTAGCCAGCTGACTACCCAGCTGACTTAACTTGCTGACATCTCTAGCTAGCCAGGTGGTCAGCCAATTGATTGAACTAGCTAGCTACCAATGTATACCACTGACTTGCATGCTGAATTAGCTACCTAGCTACCTAGCTAACCAGCTGGCTAGTGAGCTGACTTAACAAGGTGACTTAACTAGCTAGCCAGCTGGATAGTCAGTTGATTTAACTAGTTAACTCCCAAGATAGGCAACTGGCTAGCCAGCTGACTTAACTAACAGACTCAACTAGCTAGCCAGCTGACTTATCTATCTGATTTAACTAGCTAGTCAGCTGGGAATTCAGATGAATTAGCTAGCTGGCTTAACTAGCTTGCCAGCTGGCTAGCCAGCTGAATTAACTAGCTTGGTACCTACCTATCCTGGTGGCTAGCCAACTGACTTAAGTAGCTAGCAAGCTGGCAAAACTAACTGACTAAACTAGTTAGCCAGTTGGCTACACAGGTGACTTAACTAACTCTCCACCTTACTAGCTAGCTGTATAGTCAACAGATTAAACTAGCTGACTTAATTAGCTAGCCATCTGGCTAGCCAACTGACTTAAGCTTGCTGCCTAGCTAGCCAGCTGACTTAGCTAGCTGACTTAAATAGCTTGCTTTCTAGCTAGACAGCTGAATTAACTAGCTTGCTATATAGCTAGCCAGCTGGCTAGCTTGCTAAATAATAGGTAAATTACTAGACAGCTGATTTAAGTAGCAAGCTACCTAGCTAGTCAGTTGGATATCCTGGTGACTTAACTAGGTGGCTTAACTAACTAGCCAGCAGGCTAGACAGCTGACTTATATATGTAGCTACCTAGCTACTCAGTTGTCTAGCCAACTGACTTAACTAGGTGACTTACGTAGATAGTCAGCTGTCTAGCAGGCTGACAACTGCCTAGCTACCTAGCTAAACAGATTGATAGCCAGCTGAATTAACTAGCTAGCTAACTATGTAGCCCACTGGCTTGCCAGCTGACTTAACTGCCTAGCTACTTACCTAACTAGCTGGTTAGTGAACTAACTTAACTAGGTTATTTAACTAGGTAGCTAACTGGCTAGCCAGCTGAGTTAAATAGCTAACTACCAAGTTAGGCAGCTGGCTAGCCTGCTGACTTAGCTCGCTGACTTAATTAACTAGAAAGCTGACTTTACTGGCTGTCTTAACCAGCTAGCTACTTAGCTAGCTAACTGTCTTAACTAGCTGTCTTAACTAGCTAGCTACCTAGCAAGCTATCTAGGTAGCCAGCTGACTTAGCTAACTGACTTTAGTCACTAGTTATCTGACATAACTACCTGACTTATATAGCTAGCTTTCTGGCTATCTAGCTGATTTAACTAGCTGATATAACTAGCTAGCATTAAGTATAACCATGTGACTTAACTAACTGTTTAACTAACTAACCAACTGGCTAGCCATCTGACTTAACGAGCTGATATAAATAGCTAGCCAGCTGGTTTCCAGCTGACTTAACTAGCTAGTCAGCTGGCTACGCAGCTTATTTAACTTGCTGGCTACCTGTCTAGCAAGCTGACTAGCCAACTGATTTACCTAGCTGACTTAAGTTAGCAAGCTGACTAGCCAGCTCACTTAACTAGCTAGCTGACTTGAACAGCTGACTAGCCAGCTGACTTAATTAGCTGACTTGAACAGCTAGCCTGCTGGCCAGCAAACTACCTTATCTAGCTAGCTACTCACCTAGACAGCTGGTTAGACAGCTGACTAAACTAGCTGACTTAACCAGCTAGCCATTTGGCTATCCAGCTTACTTAACTCTAAAACATCACTATCTAGCCAGGTATCACTCTAGCTGACTTAACTAGCTCTCTACCTACCTTGCCAGTTGGCTATCCAGCTCTCTTATCTAGCTGAATTAACCAGCTAGCCAGGTGATTAGTCAACTGACTTAACTACCTCGTTACTTAGCTAGCCAGTTGGCCAACCAGGTGATTTTGTTAGCTGAATCAACTAGATAGCTACCTAGGAAGATAGCTGATTTATTAGTTGGCTAACTAGCTAGCTAACTAACTACCAGCTGATTTAAACAGTTAGGTAACTAGCTAGCTACCTAGCTTAAAAACTAACTTAAATAATTTGCTGTGTAGCCAACTATCTGACTTAACCAGATAGCTAACTAGTTAGCTTACTCATTATCTAACGTGCTAGCTAACTGACTTAATCATCCGACTTAACTCCTTAGCTAATGAGCTTCCTAGGTAGCTCAAGCAGCTGACTTAACCCGTTAGCTAACTAGATAGCAAGCTAACACAGGCAGCTGACTTAACTCGTTAGCTCACTTGCTAGCTAACCTACTCAACCAGCTGACCCAACCCGTTTGCTAACTAGCCAGCTAGATGACTCAACCAGCTGACTTAACCTGTTAATTAGCTAGCTAACTACCTGACTCAACCTGGTGTCTTAAACCGTTAGCTAACTTCCTAGCTAACTGTCTTAATCAGCTGACTTAATTAGAAAGCTGGCTTAACTAGCTGAATTAGGTAGGTGACTTAACTACTTAGGAAGCTGACTTCATTGGCCGACTTAACTATTTATCTAGCTGACTTAACTGCCTGAATTAGTTAGCTAACTATATAACTAGCTGAATAACTAGCTGACTTAACTAATTAGTTAACTAGTTAGGTAGCAGACTAAAGTAACTGACATATATTTAGCTAACTAGTGAGCTAGCTAACTTAGCTATCTGACATAGCTAGCTAGCTGGTTAGCTAGCTGAATTAGTTTGCTGACTTAACTAGTTGGCTGACAAGAATGCTAACTGACTTAACGAGTTGGTTAATGAGTTAGCTACCTGTTATAGCTAGTTTGGATACTAGTTAAATAGCTCACTTAACTAGTTGTTTAATGGGTTAGCTAGGTCACAACTTGGTTGATGAGTCAGCAGAATAG
>NW_007243813.1:0-796 GCF_000164805.1 Carlito syrichta
TGCACAAAAAACCGAGCAAGAATGTCTGGCCAAGCACAAGCTGTGGAAAAAGACTAACATACCTAAGAAGAAGGCAGGTGTTTACTTGTTTGCCACATGCTAGAAAGTCTCATTTCTGTGGACTGTTCATTTTTCTTTCTATGTCCAAAAGTGCAGTTAAGATTATTATTAAGCTAACTTTTTTCCTCTAAAAGTGTTTAATTATCTGCTTACAAACAGTTAACTCAAAATCACAAAGTAAAATGATAAATTTTCTTTAAAAATAGATAGAAAAAAGCATCAAGTGGTATGAAGACCATGAACCAGAAATAGGGCTGATATCCAAGCACAGAGCACACCATTCAAATGTAAAACTTTTTTTTTTTAAAGAAAAGATTGAAAAAAAAAACCAACGGGTTTCTAAAATCGGAATCAGACACTGTGCTAAACTGAAGCTGATCCTGCCACTGTCTCACTCACGTAAACCATACAAAAGAGTCCATGTATCCTCCACCAGTATGACCTGACACCTTCCAGGAGGCAGTCAAGAGTGGTTACTATCACTCCAGCTGCTACCGTATCTAAATAGCACACATACTCATGGCTTTCCACTCATAGAGGGCCCCAAGAAGCATGAAACCCAGACACAATGGACAAGGACAGGCAATACCACACAGTCTGAGTAGTGACAGAAGTTACAGAAGTAGCGTCGGCTGTAATTTCATCCAGACCACCATATGAGTTGGAGGTAATCTGGCTTTTCTATTCACTTTAGAAGCATGCTGGTCCCCTGCAGATATCCGCTTAGCTGTGGCAG
>NW_007243814.1:0-809 GCF_000164805.1 Carlito syrichta
CATGATTCCCTACCTGAGCACAAAGAAACAGGCAGAGGTGAGAGAATCTGCTGGTGGTCACGTGGCGGAGAGCCGGTCAAACCATGCAGCCATGAAAACCTGAAGCAGGGGACTACAGGGCCCACAGTCTCAGCTGCTCCCCACCCTACCTCACCAATGTGCGAGAAGTCAAGCAACAAACATGACAGCTGGCTCCATCAGTGAGTGCACCATGGACCCTAAAAAGTCATACCATATGTAGCTTTACAAAACTTACTCACTTTTCACACACAGACTCCATGATAAAAAAATTAAGAGAAATGAATCTTTAAAAAATAACCACATAGACATTCTAGAGTTGAAAACATGATATCTTACATTAAGAATTTAATGGATGACACATAATGGAGATTTGCAGCTGTGACAGAAAAAGAGAGAAAGAGAGAATAAAAAAATTAGCAAGGCATAGTGGCAGCGCCTGTAGTCCCAGCTACTCAGGAGGCTGAGGTGGCAGGGTCCCTTGAGTTCAAGAGTTCAAGTCTGCAGTGAGCTATGACGCATCACTGCACTCTAGCCTGGTTGACAGAGCCAGACTCTGTCTCAAAAACAGGAAATAAATTAATGCAATTCATCATACTAACACAATAAAAGTAAAATGACAAGAACATCTCAATAGATGCAGAAAAAAACATCTGATATTCAATATCCATTCAAAAATTAAGAAAAAGTTAGCAAATTAGGACTAGAACATTATGGAGGTAGAACGTCATCTTTAAAAAAAAATAAATAAAACAGGCCGGGCTCGGGGCTCAGCCTGTAATCCCGTGCTG
>NW_007243815.1:0-400 GCF_000164805.1 Carlito syrichta
CAGGTGAACAGCACAGCCCGGAAGCACAAGACCCATGCTCACACTCGCAGGCACCTGACACTGACAGGAGAGCAGCAGATCCGCACCAAGGTCAGGCTTGTGACAACTGCAGCTGAGCAATGACTCCCTGCAGGGGGAGAAAGGGAGCTCGCACCCCTACCTCCACTACAGAAAGATCAATACTAAATGGAACAAACACAAAAAGCACCAGTGATAAAGCAAGTTACTGATAGATTTCACCACATTAAAGAACTTCCATTCAAGGGACAATTTATTATTATTATTATTATTATTTAGAGACGGCGCCTGGCTGGAGTGCATGTGATGTGGTCACAGCTCACTGCAGCCTTGACCTCCTGGGCTAGACCCAGCCTCCCCAGTAGCTGGGACTATGGGTGCA
>NW_007243816.1:0-391 GCF_000164805.1 Carlito syrichta
CAATGGAAGGGAAAGGAATGAAATGGATTGGAAAGGAAAGGTGTGTAATGGAAGTGAAAGGAATTGAATGGATTGGAATTGAAAGGAATGGAGAGGAAAGGCAAAGAATCTATTGGAATGGAATGTATATAGAGGAATGGAGAGGAATGAAATAAAGAGGAAGGGAGTGGAATGAAATGCAATGAAAAGGAATGGAAAGGAATAAAGAGGAATGGAATGGAATGGAGTGGAATGGAATGAAATGGATTGGAATGGAATGGAATGGAATGCAGAGGAATGGAACGGAAAGGAAAGGAATGGAATGGAATGAAATGGAATGGAATGTTACTGAACGGAAAGTATGGAATGGAATGGAAATGAATGGAATGGCGGGCAATGGAAAGGAATGGAA
>NW_007243817.1:0-739 GCF_000164805.1 Carlito syrichta
TGTCCATTCCATTCCTCTCCATTTCATTTGTTTCCTTTCCATTCCATTCCATTCCATTCCTTTCCATTCAATTCCATTACAATCCTCTCCATTCCATTCCTCTCCATTCCTTCCCATTCCATTCCATTCCATTGCATTTCATTCCATTCCTCTCCATTTCATTCCCTTCTCTCCATTCCATTCCTTTCCATTCCATTCCATTTCACTCCTGTCCTGTCCATTTCATTTTATTCCATTCCACTCCATTCCTACCCATACCATTCCTGTCCCTTCCATTCCATTCCTCTCCATTCCATTCCATTCTTCACCATTCCATTCCACTCCATTCCATCCATTCCTTTCCATTACATCTGCCTCCATTCCATTTCTCTCCATTCCTTTCTATTCTATTCCATTCCATTTTAATCCTCTCCCTTCCATTCCTCTGCATTCCATTCCTTTCCATTGCCCTCCATTCCATTCATTTCCATCCCATTCCATACTTTCCGTTCAGTTCCATTCCATTCCATTTCATTCCATTCCATTCCTTTTCTTTCCGTTCCATTCCTCTGCATTCCATTTCATTCCAATCCATTTCATTCCATTCCACTCCATTCCATTCCATTCCTCTTCATTCCTTTCCATTCCTCTCCATTGCATTTCATTCCACTCCCTTCCTCTTTATTTCATTCCTCTCCATTCCTCTATATACATTCCATTCCAATAGATTCTTTGCCTTTCCTCTCCATTCCTTTCAATT
>NW_007243818.1:0-595 GCF_000164805.1 Carlito syrichta
ATTCCATCTTCACTATTTTTACAGAAAAGGGAAAACTATGTCCAGAGATTGGACAGCAGCTAAATAAAGTTTGAATTGACTTATTAAGATTTTATGTTTTGGGGGCTGGAGGACTATGTTTTAGGTGCTAGATATCCTGCATACTTGTATACCTAACCCTTAACTGTATCTCACAATTTTAAAATAAAAAATGTGTATTAAATAAAAAAAACAAATATGCATTGTGCAGGTACCCTTGTTGATGAGGTGTGCCCCCCTGTCCCCAGACAGATGTTGACTACTGTTAATCCCACTCCCCTCCCCCTCCATGCTCTCCCCATAGTTTCCGGCCACTGTCAATTGTTTTCTTATAGTAAAACTATATCCTTTATGATAGTTGTTTTAGGTCCACTTATGAGTGAGAACATGTGATACTCAGATCTTTGTTTCTGTGAGAGATCACTCAGTATTATAGACTCTAGTTCCATCCAGGTTACTGCAAAATTCATGATTTTTTTTCTTTTGGCTGCATAATATTCCATTGTGCATAGGTACCACATTTTTAAAATCCAGTTCTTGTTTTGATTGACAAATGGTTGGTTCCATGATCTTGCTA
>NW_007243819.1:0-1802 GCF_000164805.1 Carlito syrichta
AAAAGGACACAGCCGAAAGACAGAAGGGTCATCTTCCACATGAGTAGAGTCAAGTAGCTCCTACTTCTCTCCTGTGTGAGGCACTGACTAATGGGCCCAGGGAAAGCATGGCCGTAACCCTGTGGCTGGCTGCTCCGAGGTGTGTCCTGCTTGCAGGAGCTGTTCCTGAAGCTTGCCTCTGTTTATTTTTTGTTCAGCTGCCTAATGGCCCAACAGACAGGTGCCAGCATATTAAAAGAGTGCTTTTAATATAACTGGGAGTGATGACTTACTCCTAAAATCCCAGCACTTGCTTGGCCAAGTTCCAGTGAAACCAGATCCCCAAAGCTGTGTTGGACAGGGCTAGGGAGGATGCATCTGCTTTCACCAGCCCCGTGAGGAAAGGAGAGGCAGAGAAGAATTTAGTGGCGTTTGGTTCCTGCTGTGGAGGGTGTCAGGCCAGGCCAGAGGCCTTCTCAGAGTTCTGGGGAAGGGGTGGGAAGGCCAACTGGTATTAGGGTGAGGGGCTAGTCTCCTTCAGAGTTGAGGACAGATGGAACACCTGAGTCCTTCCTGCACAGTGGCGGGAAAGCCCCCCTCACCTCCCACTGGTCCTGGGCCTGCACTCCCCATTCCTGTTATCCAGACCTCGTGGGGTTTTAAGTGGGAGAGAACTTGGACAGCACTTGGCCTCCTCCTTTACAACAAGGAAGCAGAGAAAGAGAAAGGGAGGCTGTCTCGCCCCGTGGTCCACATGTCCAGTGAGCATCCGAAAGAGGCTGGTCCCCTGCCGCAGCCTCTCCTACACCGATGACGCCCAGTCAGACGCATCCTGTTCTGTGCCACAAAGCAACACACAGATGGTGGATAGACAAGTGGCTTTTGAAACAATGAACTCTGATGTTCTTCTGTTCTCATATTCGCAAAGAGTAATACCCTTTGCCACAATGCAGCCACAATGCAGCGCACACACGCTGGATAGACACATTTCACTAATTACATTTTAATTTCTTACCACGTGGCTAGACCTGGTTATGAATTTATACATTTTAATATGAGAAAAATATTTCCCAAGAAACTCTGAAAAGTCAATATTAGAAAACAACACAGGTGTCCCGGGGCGCGGGTCACTACACGGTGACACAATGCAGTGCACACACGCTGTATAGACATGTGGCTTTTGACACAATAAGCTCTGATGTTTTTCCATTCTCATATTTGCAAAGAGTAACATCCTTTAAACTGGCTCCACATCTCGCTCTGCTCTGGGACGCCTGCAAGGGAGGAATCTGGGAAGTGGGCACCTTCACTAGTTGGACTCGGACATTTGCGGGTGTGACTCGCTCAGAGGATAGAGCATCAGGGAAAGGGAAGCTCCTTTCCACCTACCGCCACAGGCTGCATGTGAGACCAAATCCGGGGAGGCGTGTGGATGATTTCCAGGGATGACGGAATGTGCTCCTGCCTGGCCTGGCTGTGCAGTGTGCTCACTGCTCCAGGGCCGTGGCCAGGGGGTGAGTGGGGCTGAAAACCCTGCCTCTGTGCCCTGCTGAGCCGTCAGAGCCTCCCCGGAGACATGTGGGCCCCTCTGGACACGTGGAGGACTCTGGGAGTCCCACACGAGGCGAACCTTGTTCATGACCAGGCCTGGGGAGTTTTGCTCCCTGTGACTAAGGGCTGAGGTACATGCTAAGTCCTCATGAGACCAGGAGCAGCGTGGGAAGCAGCAGGAGTCATTAAGAGGCCATGTGGCTCCCAGGGGTTTCTTGGGGTCTCTGCTGCACTGGGGTGCTGGTCGCAGAGTGAGCCCTAGGTTCGTCCAC
>NW_007243819.1:2356-4492 GCF_000164805.1 Carlito syrichta
AGAGTTGCTTGGGAAATATTTATTTTTCTCATATTAAAATGTATAAATTCATAACCAGGTCTAACCACGTGGTAAGAAATCAAACTGTAAATAGCAAAATGTGTCAAGGCAGATAACAAGTCCTAGGGAAGGAGAGCAGGGCTCAGCCAGCCTCCCCAGCAGCTGCCACCCACAGGCCTGGACAAAGGACTCGGGCCCCTGTCGCTCCCAGTCGAAGCTGTGTAGGGGCCTGGAGACACCATCCCTGGGTGTGGGGCTTCAAGACTCCTCTCCCCTGGTCACCAGGAACCAGTCTCAACTTGGCCTCCTGCCCTCGGGGACTGTCCCCCTTTGGGCTCCTCTCCCAGGGTTCTGCGCTGCCTGCACTGTGGGCCAAGTCCTGCCTTTTCCCAAGCCCTCAAGCTCACTTCCGAGTGTGCGGCCTGTCTTGGAAGGGGCTCTACCCTCACAGGCGGGTGGACAGTTCACACTGAGTCTGTCCACGCGTAGGCTTCTATGTAGGAGCCCCAGCCCTTGGTAACAGGAAGTGTGGGGGAGGGGCAAGGACCCCCATGAGAGCAGTCCTTTCCCACGCTGCCCTCCTCGACTTCACTCCCAAAACCATACTGGGGGGCGCCTCCCCGTTCACACGTGTGGTCCGTCTTCCCAGCCCCACAGGGTCAGGCACGTGCTGCCTGCCCGGCTCTCCCCAGTCCTATGGGCACCAAGTCACCCACTTCCTGCCTCGCGCAGGCAGGTCCATACGATGTACAGCCTACAGCGGATGCCCAGGTCCTCCGCTCGGTCCTCAGAGAAAAAGTCACTAAGTCACACTTGGTTGGGTTGGCGAAAGTTGCACACGTTCCTGAGTAAAAGAATCGAAATGAACAAGAATCGGTCATCTTCCCAGCTGGCCACAAGCGAGCACTGGCAGTTCAGAGATGGGGTGGCCAGCGGCGCCCCCTGCGGAAGGACCGCAAAGACCCCGGGGCCTGCGGGGGACCCAGCGCGTCTGGGGCGAGGGCTCCGGGCAGAGTGGACACCCGTGGCGCCTCGCCTGCGGGTCCTTGGCTGACGCTGGGCGGAGACGCCTGTCCTGGGCTGTCCGCCGGGGCCTCCCGGAGTCCCTTGCCGAGGTCAGCGAGCACATCTAGGCTGTGCGCTTGGAGCACGAGGCTGAACGGCGGCCGCGGGACGTCGCGGGGGCTTCCTGGACGCAGGCCTTCCGCTGGGGTCCAGGTCTTGCCTCGTTTTGCCTAGGCTCGACGAGGCACCGCCTCGCTCCATCTCCCCACAGGTAGGACGCGGGGCCCAGAGCTCGCGGGCGCCCCCTGACACCTTGGCCTTCCCCTCCGAGCCTCTCCTCCCTCGCCGAGGCGTACAAGCCGCGGGTGCCACCGAGAGTTCTCCAGAGCAGTCACCTGCCGACGGCGAGGACCGCGGCGGCTGCTGTTCTCCGGGCGCCCGCGGGGGCCGGGCGCAGCCCCACCACCTCAGTTGCACCGGGCAGCCACCAGGACGAACCTCCACGCCAGCTCAGGCTCTCCAGCCCAGGTGAGTCGGACCTGAATGCGCGTGCTGGGTGCAGCAGGGGGGCAGCCAGGACTGGAGACTGGCGCGTGCCGTGCTCCGCAGTTCCTGCAGGCCTCCCCACCGTCTGGACCCGGCTTCCGGCCCCAGCTGGGTCTCTGAGCATATTTGCTTTATTCCAAATTTGGTACGCAAAGTGGGCCTTAGGCGATGTTTTTCACGTAGCACTATCTCGGATGGGACCTGGATCCCCAAGGGCTGGCCGGGAACACGATCTTGACCAGAGGACAAACCACCGGAGGTTTAAGCAAAGTCACGATCAACCTGGAGTTGTAGAAGAGGACTTTGCTGAGCCGGGTGTGGTAGTGGTGCCTATAGTTCCGGCTACTCGGGAGGCTGAGGTAGGAGGATCGCTTGCACCCAGAAAGTCAAAGCTGCCGTGAGCTGTGATCACACCACTGCACTCCAGCCTGGGTGAGGGAGTGAGACCCTGTCTCTTAAAAAAATATTTTAAAAAATGTTTTTAAACAAGAGGACTTTGATGAAGAGGGCCTAGAAATGGGAGGAGATCAAGAGGTCAATTTGAGAGTCCAGACTAAGCAGGCATGGGAAGAAAATGGAGGTTCT
>NW_007243819.1:4512-8275 GCF_000164805.1 Carlito syrichta
GGGGGTGGGAGGGTGGGTACTGGATCTGCAGAAACCAGGGAGCTCAGTAGGAAGACAGGCCCCTTTCTAATAAACCTTTCTTCCTTCCATTGGTGGTTTACAGGGGCCGCCCATGGCTAGAGACTCTCCCTGCCCCACCTCCCTGCAGACCTGCCATACGTCCAAGGCAGCTTCCTCCCTGCAGAATGTTCAGCCCGGTCTGCATGCCCAGCAGGGCACAGTCTGACCTCCCCATCTCTGCAAGTGTGGGCAGCTGAGTGTCTGCTACCCTCTTTCTGTATGTAATTTATATTTGCAACATTTGCTGCTAGTGTCTGTTTTCTTCGTGGGTCAAGGAATTTTGTGCCCAGGTAAGTTGTGCATGGCAGGTATTGTGGTAGAGGGAAAGACTTGCAGCCTGGGGCCATGTCCCTGGCCCTTATATCATTAGCTGATACAGCAGCTCAGAGGATCCCAGGTATGTCAGGCTCAGCCCCTGGGTCAGGCAGTGCATTGGCTATCTGCTGCTATGTCATAGGTCTCCTGAGAATACTGGCTCACATCAACAACAAACGTTGTTCCCACAATGTCTCTGGGCCAAGCATTCAGGCACAACTTGGAGAGTTCTGGCTGTGTGTTCCTTGTGAGGCTCTCAAGGTATGGGCCTGGGCTGCAGTCGTCTGAAGACTTGACCGAGGCCGGAGCCCCCTCATGCTGGCACGTTGGGCCGGTGGTGGAAGGCCTCAGTTCCTGGCCTGTCCGCATGCTGCCCAGCTGCAGGTACTCACCGCATGCTGGCAGGCTTCCTCCAGAGCCAGTGACCTCAGGAGGAGACAGGCAGAAGCCGTCGCTTTATGACCGCGCCTCAGAAGGCACACAGCATCACTGCTGCCACATCACGTGGACGGTCAGAGTAGGTCACTCAGTCCCGTTCCAGGGGAGGTGCTTTAGACTCCACCTTTTAAGGGAAGAAGAAGTAAAGAACTCATGGACATATTTTACAGCTGCCTGCATGTGGGGAAAGCCCTGTTTTTCTCTGCCTCTCCTCTCACTCTCTGCTTCACTTATGACACCAGCTGGGGGCTGGGCGGTCCCACACCAAGCCATTCTCCAGTTATTGGTGGTGTCTACAGGACACCGCTGGGGGTCCTGTGGTTCAATGGTATTAACCGGAGTTAGTGTCAGACTCCACCAGCTAAGAGCTCAGTCCCACAAGACTGCCCCTTCTTCAGATGCCAATCACAAATCCAGGATGTCACCTGTGCTCCGGACCAGCAGCCTCTAAATTGAAGGTTCCCACAGCCCTGTCCTTGGTTCCCTCATTTTCTAAAATGGCTTGCAGAACCCTGGAAGAGTGTACTTACTGCTGCCAAAGTGTTGTTCTAAAGGACACAAGTGCACATGCAGATGAAGAGATGTGTGGGGTGAGCCCCGGACTGGCTTTGTGGAGTTGGGGTGCCCCTCACATGGCCGCGCTCGCCATCCAGAAGCTCTCCAAGCTCTGTCTTTAGGGTTGTACATGGATGGGGCTGAATCACCTGGGCATGATTGGTGATTAACTCCAGCTCCCCCCCACCCAGGGGTTTGGACTGGGGCAGATGACCAGGCTTGGTATTTCCGGTGACTAGCCCCACCCAGGAGCCCACCAAGTGTTGCCTCGTTAGAACACAAGGCGAGCCTGCCACCTGGGAAGAGCCAAGGATCGGGAGTTCTGTGGATGGACCACGCCAAAGGCCACTCGTCAGGATGAGAGATACACCCAGCATCTCTTGCTCAGGAGATGCCAGGGTTTAGGGACACTCTGCATCAGGGACCTGGGCAGAGACCAACACAGATCTCATGACACATGACCCCAGACAGGAAGACAGAAACCACCCTAGATACTTCTAACAAAATGGGTTCTCATATAGACAATGAGTGCTTATCACTTAGGGGTTGGGTAGTCACATGTCACTAGTGTTCAGGTTACCTCCCCATGGCATATTTTCAGGGGATCAACGAGATCAGGATGCTTGGGGACCCACTGCTGAGGTCCCCGCGCTGGTGGCTGGCAGCTGCTTCAGGGGAGAGAGTGACTCTACCTTCCTTCCACCATCTGGTCTCACGAGGTGCATCTTGTGGGCAGAGCCCTGTGGGCAAGTGTGCTTCCTGGGCTCCTGGCCTCTGTGTGGATAGAGTGGGGATGGATGTCAAGAGTGCACTCCATGCTCAGGTGTGAGGAGGCAGCCCTGTCATACCTGAGGCGTCCCATCCCGCCTCTGGTAGGCTTGGGGTGTCAAAGGCTTTGTAGAAGAAGGGGGAGGGGGGTCAGTGGGGGAGGAATGTGGTGGAAGACCTTGCCAAGTCAGAGAACTGGAGAAGTGCCATCTAGCAGGGCAGCCAACAACATGCAGGCATCCCCTGAGGGTTGGCCCATAATTTGTTCCAGTATGTTCTCACTGGAGTGAAAGCTTGGTGGTCTGTAGGCTATATAGTGTTGTAGAAAATGTACCCACATTGAAAAGGGTGTCCAGAGAAGCCCGGTGTGGTGGCCCATGCCTGTAATACCAGTACTTTGGGAGGTGGAGGTAAGAGGATTGCCTGAGTCCAGGGGTTCAACCAGCCTGGGAAACTTGGTGAGACCTTGTCTCTACAATAAATTAAGAAATTAGCTGAGCGTGGCGGTGCCCACCTGTAGTTCCAGCTACTTGGAAGGCTAAGGTGGAAGGATCAACTGAGCCCAGCAAGTCGAGGCTGCGGTGGCCGTGAGTGTGCCACTGCACTCCAGCCTGGGCAATGGAGTGAGACTCTGACTCGGAAAAAAAAGAAAAAAGAAAAGGGCATCCAGAGAAAAGGTGTCCCCGGGGAAACACGATTTTGGAAGATCCTGTCTTGGGCCCTCTCTCGCTTCAAACATCATAAGGACGCTTGTTTACGTGGTCGGTCCTCAGGGCTTCACTTCCCACTCACACCTGCCCCTTGAGTCAATCCCCCATGCAGAGGGGCCTATTTTAACAAGCCTTTTTTTCTTTTTTAAGGAGACTGAGTCTTGCTCTGTCACCCAGGCAGGAGTGCAGTGGTGCAGTCGTAGCTCTCTGCAGCCTCCAACCCCCGGGGTTAAGCGATCCTCTTGCCCAGCTAATTTTTAAATTTTCTGTAGAGGCGGGGTCTTGCTATGTTGCCCAGGCTGGTCTCAAACTCTCGACCTGCAGCGATCCTCCTGCCTTGGCGACCATCGCCCACTGCGGGAATTACCGATGGGAGCCACCACGCCGGGCCTTAACAAGTCTTTTTATGCTCACGAACCTACCGTGGAATGGCGGAGAGAGCAGGGAGGAAGCAGACGATCTCCGGGTGTTCGAGGCTGGAGGTCGCAGGACAGGGCACTGCCTGGAAGACGGCTCCTGGCCGATGACAGGCGGCCGACGAGAGGCTGCACCTTGGACTCCCCAGAGAGGGAACCCTGCCGCTGCCGCCCCCACCCTGGAGGCAGGGCCTCTCGGCCTGGGGAACCCAGGCCCGCCCAGCTCTGGCTCTCGACGTCCTGATGGGAGTGAGTGACCCGCGGGAAGGCGAGGGCAAGCCCCGAGGCCTGAGGCTGGCCGGAGTGGAGGCTTGTGTGCCGGGACCCGGCAGGAGGCTGTGGAGCGCGACCCCGCGGAGAGTTTGGGCTCGAGGCTGGAGGAAGTGGCGACGGACCTGGGGACAGAGGAGGGACTCACAGGGACCCCTCGGCGACGAGGCCGTGATGGGCGACACCCGGCGCAAAGTCGGGCCCGGGGGCTGGGTGCGCGGCGCCAGCTTG
>NW_007243819.1:8602-18318 GCF_000164805.1 Carlito syrichta
GGCCCCCGCCGCGGGTCTGCGTCAAGCCGGGCGCCCCGCGAGGCAAGGGTCCCGTCCTCTTCTGCACGCGACCTGCAGCCTCCGCCCGACGCCTGACCCCGAGCCCGGCCCTCGGGACGACTCAGACCGTGCCGGTGGGTTTCAGGCCGCCCTCGGCCTCACGCGATTCCCCCTGGCCAGTGCAGGGTGCTCAGCACTCGCCAGGAGCTGTCAGGAAACGGCGCCCTGCGGAGCTCGCCCAGGCCCAGCCAGGCCCTCCATCCACCGCCTTCCCGGGCCCTCTGGAAGAAAGGGCTCGTGCGGGCCGCTCGCCGACCGCGGAGGACAGACCCTCCCTCTGGAGGCCATTTGCGAAGAGTCTCGCCTCCTGAAACCTTCAAGGAAGGCTGTCTGTCCAGGGCACGGCGCCAGCCAGGATCCCCGTGGGCCGCGATGCTCCCTCTCAGCGGCTGCTTCTCCCAGGAGACTGCCCTCGGAGGCGACCCACTTAGAGAGGGGCGTGATGAACCCCCAAGGATGCCGCGGTCACCGCTGAATTCCAGGTACGCAGCCATGTGGGGGAGTGAGGGCAGGGGGTGTGCGGGTGTAGAGGTGGGGGGTATTTCAGGGCCAACTCCTGGTAAACATCTCTCCCAGGCCCCCCAGGGACCATTCTGCGGCAAGCTATGTCAGGCGCAGGCTGGTCGACCTAGGGGAACACTGGGCTGTTTCGGCTGTCTTGCTCCTGATACACGTGGAAAACTTTACAGCCGCTTATGAAAGTGACACCGTGGCTTGCCAGGCAGGTGAGACACTGCCTTCCAGGATCAGAAGAGGATACTAGCAGCAGTTGCAAAACGAGGCAGCGAGACAGTCTGTCTCCAAGATACACAGGTGTCGTTAGGAGGCCAAAGCAGGACTCTGCCCGGAGGAGTTGTGGGGGACGTCTGAGGTGTGGGGCCCACTGGAGTAGCCACTGCTCCACCCGCATGGCTATCTCAGCATAAATGGAAATTAACGCAAGTTAAATGCAGAGAAAAGTCAGCTCCTCAGTCACACGTGCCTTGTGTCAAGTGCTCCATCACCACATGTGGCCAACAGCTCTCCTGCTTCCTCATGGCCGTTCTGTTGGCAATGCTATTATGGAATACTCTGGAAGGATACACAGGGCACCGGGAATGGTGGAGGCCTTCAGGGAGGGCAAGTGGGAGGTGATAGCACCACGCACTCTTCTGAACTTTTTGAATTTTGTATCATGTGTTTGTGTTATGGTTGTGGTTTTCCAACACAGGGCCTTGCTCTGTTGCCAGGCTGGAGTGCTGTGGCATGATCATAACTCACTGTAGCTTCCAATTCCTGACTTCAAGCAATCCTCCTGTCTCACCCTCCTGAGTAGCCAGGACTACAGGCACACACCACCACCTCCAGATTATTTATTTATTTTTGTAAAGCCAGAGGTCTTCCTATGTTGCCCAGGCTGGTCTCGAACTCTTGGGCTCAAACGATCCTCCAGGCTTGGCCTCCCAAAGTTTTGGGATTACAGTCATGAGCCACCGCACCTGGCCAGGCCTTAGCTATTTAAAAAAAAAATTTTTTTAAACAGCAAATTGGGAATAAGGAATCCCCATCTGGGGTCACTGTAGCGGCAGGTGGTTCCCAGGAAATCATTCTCCCATTTGCCTAAAACGAAATAAGCTGAGTTATTCTTTTTTTTTTTTTTTTTTTTTTGAGTTGGAGTCTCACCCCAAAGCCCAGGCTGAATGGAGTGAACTATCACGTTCACGGCCACCCCAGCATCAACCTGCTAGGCTCCATTGATCCTTCCATCTCAGCCTTCCAAGTAGCCGGAACTACAGGCGCATGCTACGAGGTCTCACCTAGTTGCCCGGGCTGGTCTCGAGCCCATGGGTTCAGGCAATCCGCTCGCCTCGGTGCTGGGATTACAGGCTGAGCCACTGAGCCCAGGCCAGCTAAGAGTTATTATGCTTCTGCGTTTTTCACGGCTTAAACTTTCCTGCTCCTCCTGCCGTCTTTCCGCTCTTAGGAGCTCTCAGGCCACAGAGTGAATTGGGAGCAGCAGGGGACCATCAAGGAGAATTCAGCCGCTGCCCGCATGGGTTTGAGGCTCACTCTTTTCTAAGAGACCTTTGGTGCCTTGACTCTGCGTGGGCAGGCAGCAGCAGGTTGCTGGTCAGGTTACCCCCAGCGCTGGGAAAGAAACAAGTGCCCCCTCAAGCAGCCTGGTTCCTGTGTCACAGGACTGGGAGTCCTGCATGGGAGGAAACTGCATCCAGGCCAACGAGGGTGGGAATGGGGTGGGGACCTTGCAACCAGCTGTGCTTAGAGGAGAACATACAGACCCAAAGAGGACAGAGGAGGGAGTCCAGGCTGTTCTGCTCAGTGGAGTCCCTGGGGCAGGAGGGCCAGGGACAGCAGGGGTCTCTGAATGCATGTGTGCATCTAGCACTGTTTGCAGAGCACCCAAGTCCTGTATCTCCCGCAAATATAACTATTATATTAACAATCTGCGAGAGAATCGAGCGTGTATGCATGTTAACTCATTTAAAGCTTAAAGTTTTCTGTGAGGCAGGGCTTATTCTCCCAATTAACAGATGAGGAGGCTGGGCTGGGGGACTGGCCCAAGTTCAAAAAAGTGATGTAGTACTTAGGGCTCTTTATGTTCGTATGAAAGAAATCCAACCAAAACATGCTTATAAAAGAGGCCGGGCATGGTGGCTCACACCTGTAATCCCAGCACTTTGGGAAGCCAAGGTGGGAGGGCTGTTTGAGCCCAGGAGTTCCAGACCAGCCGAGGCAAAATAGTGAGATATTGTCCCTCCAAAAATAAATAAAATGAGACGGGCGTGGTGGCCCACACCTGTAGTCCCAGTTACTATGGAGGCTGAGGTGGGAGGATCGCCCAAACCCAGGAGCTCCAGACTGCAGTGAGCCAGGATTGCCACTGCACACCAACCTGGGTGATGAAATGAGATCCCGACTAAAAATAATAATAAATAAAATAAAAAATAAGATATGCTTAAACAAACGGCATACATGATGAGCCTCTCCCACCAGTCTTTCCGCTTTGCTTTACCCTGTGATGGTTTCAGCCGTGGGGGGTCTTGCTCCTGATCAGCAATCCCACCGCTTTGCTGCTGCAGGGGAAGTGGCTCAGAGACAAGCCGTCCTGCAAAAGGTCCCTGATTGGCCTCCTTGAGCCAGGGCTCAGGAAAGGGAAGACTCTGATTGGCCAGCCTTGGGCACATGCACAGCCTGGGGTGGGGCCTAAAGCCAGTCACTCAGTCACGATTGGCTTGCTTGAAACAGGGAGTTCAGGGAAGAGGAGAGACTCTGATTGGCCAGTCTTTGGCATTTGCGCTGCCTGAGGTGGTACCTGAAGCCAGTCACTCCGTCCTGATTGGCCTGCTTGAACCAGGGAAGAGGATGCTCTGATTGGCCAGCCATGAGCACATGCACAGCCTGGGGTGGGGCCTGGAGCCAGTCACTCAGTCCTGATTGGTCTGCTTGAACCAGGGAAGTCAGGGAAGAGGAGATTCTGATTGGCCAGCCCTGGGCACAGGCACCCTCTGGGGTGGGGCCTGAAGCCAGTAACAGTCCCTGCAGAACCCCAGGGAGTAAAGGAGGCTTCTCCCACAAGTAAAACGGGAGGGGAGTTCTGCTGCCAGAAGACAAGGGGGTGGGGTGAGGGGTGCAGGACAGAAATGTGAAGCTCTGGAGTTGCTTGTAGGTTTCAAAATCGAAGATTGAAGTGAGATTGCACTAACCCCTAAGCCTAAACACTTAACAGATTTTCATATGTTCATAGATCCTGTGGTGATTACACAAATTCATTTAAAGCAGTTGTAGGCTGGACATGGTGGGTCGCACCTGTAAATCCCAGCACTTTGGGAGGCTGAGGTGGGAAGATCACTTGAGGCAGGAGTTCAAAACCAGCCTGGGCATCATAGTGAGACCCCAGTCTCTACAACAAATTTCATATTAACAATAAAATAGAAAATGTAAAGAAAAAAAATAAAAGCAGTCATGTCTTCGTGGTAATTTTTGGTCCTTATGTATTTTTTTTCAATTAATGGATATTAAAGATACAGCTACCTATCATGAGGGGTCCAAAGGCCATGCCTTTTGGTTTTTTTTTTTTACCATTAGAAGGGGGATTCTTACCTGAGGCTGCGCTTCAGCAAAGAGGGTAAATTTTGCAAGAAGAGAAGGGAGCCAGGAAGTAATGGCCCAATTCCAGGATGCAGTCAGAGAGGTTCAGCATGACAATCTGTGACAGCATGTGACAGGACAGAAAGTCACTAGGGCACATGGGGATAGAATTTGGAGATGCACCTGCCAGAGCCCCCGAGAAGAAAGAGGGTGTGAGAATGGCAGGTGGCACTGAGAGGGTGTGCAGCACTCTGGGGGAAGCAGTTGCTATCAGAGTAAACTGCTAAACTCTGGGGAGCAATGTTCACGGAGCCACATTCCATAAACACGGTTCACTTACTACAATCGGTGCCATACCCAAAGCCTGAGAATGGACTGGGGTAGAGGGCAGAAGAGCCAAGTCCTTGCCTGGTTACTTGGCAGGCAATAGTCCATGTCTAAAGCAGACAAACCAAGAACGAGAAGGACAGGAAAAGCTGAGACAAGCACCCGAAGATACTGCGAAAACCTGGTCCGCGGGAGTCAGAGGCCCAGGGTGCCGGCTCAGAAGGCTCGGAAGGGTCAGGCAAGGAACTGTGGTGGGCTGCAATGTTTCTCACCATCTCACTTCTTTTAACACTATCTGAATTGTAAGCCATGTACATAATAAAAATATGCAAGTCCACTTTTTAAAAGAGTAAAAAGAACCAGCCTCTTGCAACAGAACCCAAGAGCACACTTGGCTATTCCTTTGTGGGGAGAGGTGGTCACTTTAGTGCTGGTCAGATGTCAAGAAAGAGTACATCTGGGCCTTGAACAAGAAAGCCTCTTCCAGCATGAGAGCCATAGCAAGATCTCGTTTCTGTACACACACCCACACACAAATTTAAAAATTAGCTGTGTGTGGTGTTGTGCACTTGTGGTCCCAGCTACTCAGAAAGCTGAGGCAGGAGGATCGCCTGAGTCCAGGAGATCGAGGCTGTGGTGAGCCATGATTGTGTCACTGCACTCCAGCCTGGGTGACAGAGTGAGACCAGACTGCAAAGCAAAAAAGAAAAGCTCCCGCTCAAGTGCTCAGAAAAGCAGTGAGAGGCAGGACGTGACTGACAGGCAGGGTGAGAGTTCACTAGAACCAGAACAATGACAGCTGTTCATTTCTGAGTGCTCATGGCAGACTGGAAGCTCATTTCACTCAGGAGACTGCAGTGGAAGGATCGCCTGAGCCCAGGAGATTGAGGCTGCGGTGAGCAGTGATGGTGCCACTGCACTCCAGCCTGGGTGACAAAGTGAGATCCCTCATCAACTGAAGTGTCCCCAATTTACAGATGAGGAAATGAGGCTTGGAGCGTTTTTGAAACTTGCCTGGGGTCACATGCTTTAGGCGTTCTACTTGAGGACAAGGGGTCATGGATGTTGTGTCTTACTTCTCTTTCCTGAACGTCTATACAATTCAATTTACCAGTTTCTGTCTTCAGGGCTAAGGGGCCCAGGAGAAATGCCAATCCTGAGAGCCAGACCCTCACTGGGTTGCCCTGGCCCTCACACTGTTTTAAGGAATCCCAGCAAGCAATACGGGGTAGAGCTGGGGTTCACACCTAAGCTGCCCTGGCCCTAAAACCCATGGAACCCAGTGCTTCTCCAGCTAGAGTGGAAGAGAGCTGGATGTGAGCCTGCTTCTGCCACCTAATTACATGACCCTGGGCCCCTTGTCTCTTAGCCCTTTTAACCTTGTTTTCATGTCTGTGCAGGGGGGTAAGAGTGGCCCCTGCCTTCCAGGTGGTTGGTAAGGACTCTAGGGCAGATCACAGGTGCCCACCAGGCAAATGGCTGGGTCTCCTGTTTCCCTTCAATGTTCACCCCTTGCCCTCATCTCCTAGGAGAGGCCTGGAAGATGGACTTGAAGTTTGGAAACGGAAAGTAACAGCCACAGGGATTATTTAGGGCAGAGATTCCCACACTTTGTTCTGCTTCAGGTTTAGTGGTGGTGAGGGCAGGAGAAAGAGAGGTGGGGTCAAGCCCAAATTCTCGGGCTCCATCCTAGAGTGATTCTTTAGGACTGGGTAGGGCTCAAGAATTTTGGACCCGTCCCCAGAGCACTCTGATGCCTGCAGTTCTCTTGTCTTGAGAGAACTGCATTGAATAACTGGTAGTGCTTTCCCTCTAAGCCCACAGCCCAGTGGTCTGGGGTCAGCCGTGCAAATGTCCTGAGCCCTTCCTGACTGACCTCCGCCAGCCTCCCTGCACCCTCCTTTCTTGTCCACTCAGTCTGTCTTCAGCTCTCCTCCACGCAGGTGCCTCCCCCTACCCTTTCCTTTTTTCATGCCCGGCTCCCCCCGGCCCCCTATGCACCCTCCTCCTCTTGGCCTAGCCTGCCTTGTCTCCCACTAGCCACTTACACCTGAGTCCCTTCACCCGCAAGGTTCAGATCAAAAATCCCCTCCTTGTTGGCAGTGATGACTTGTGCCTGTAATCCCAGCACTTTGGGAGGCAGAGACAGGAGAATCACTTGAACCCAGGAGTCAAGACCAGCTTGGGCAACATAGTGAGAACATGTCTCTATAAAATTTTTAAAAATTAGCTGGGTATGCTGGCGTGGGCCTGTAGTCCCAGCTACTCAGGAGGCTGAGGCGGGAGGATCGCCTGAGCCCAGGAGGTCAAGGTTACAGTGAGCTGTGTTGGTGCCACTGCACTCCAGCCTGGGTGACAGAGTGAGATCCCGACTCAAAAAAAAAACTCCCCTCCTCCAGGATACTGCTCAAGCTCTCCAGATGACTGGATGCTGTGGCTCACACCTGTAATCCCAGCAATTTGGGAGGCAAAAACAGGATGATTGCCTGAACCCCAGGGCTTGAAACCAGCCTGGGCAACTTGGTGATACTTCGTCTCTACAATAAATCAAAAACTTAGCCGGGCGTGGTGGCATGCACCTGTAGTTCCAGCTCCTTGGAAGGCTGAGGTGGAAGAATCGCCTGAGCCCAGCAGGTCAAGTCTACGGTGGCCATGAATGTGCCACTACACTCCAGCCTGGGCAACCGAGTGAGACTCCAGCTCAAAAGAAAACAACAAAAAAAAAGAACTTCTGAATGGTATGCCATAGGAATATGGGTAGAAACCTTCAGGGCTCCAGGTACATAAGAACTTTTTGGTGATACACCATAGGGAGATGGTTAGGTGACCATTGGGGTCCTGGGTGCATAAGAACTTCCAGGTGATACACTGTAGGGAGATGGGGCAGTGACCCTCAGGGCACCAGGTGCAAAATAACTTTCAAGTGACATAATGGAGATGGGTAGATAACTGAGAGGACCCCAGGTGCATAAGAACTTCCGGGTGGTACACCATAGGGAGATGGGGAGGTGACCCTCAGGCCCCTGGTGCATTATCAACTACTGGGTGATACACCAAGAGCTAGGGCTTCTACATAGAAAAGCCAACACATAAAAAGACCCAGTGTGAACTGTCCACCCAGGCGAGAGTGAGCTCAGAGGGCCTTCCAAGACAGGCTGCACACTGGAGCGTGAGCTTGAGGGCTTGGGGAAAGACAGGACTTGGTCCACAGTGCAGGCAGTGCAGAACCCTGGGAGAGGGGCCCGAAGGTGGACGATCCCCAAGGGCAGGAGGCCAAGTGTTGCGACTGGTCCCTGGTGACCGGGGAGAGGGTTCTTCAAGCCCCACACCCAGGGATGGTGTCTCCAGGCCCCTACACAGCTTCGACTGGGAGTGACAGGGGCCGGAGTCCTTTGTCCAGACCTGTGGGTGGCAGCTGCTGGGGAGGCTGGCTGAGCCCTGCTCTCCTTCCCTAGGACTTGTTATCTGCCTAGACACATTTTGCTATTTACAGTTTGATTTCTTACCACGTGGTTAGAACCTGGTTATGAATTTATACATTTTAATATGAGAAAAATAAATATTTCCCAAGCAACTCTGAAAAGTCAATATTAGAAAACAGCGCGGGTGTCCAGGACACGGGTCACTACACAGGCTCCTCCCTGGTACCTACTCACTCTCCTTGCCCTTCTCACGCCCCGTGGGTTCCCCTGGTGCTGTCCTCGCCATCAGGGCTTGGCTGCCATCCCTGGGCAGGAAAGACAGGCTGAGGCTTGTAACCCTGAAGGAAGCGGCTCGGCCTGCCTGGCATCCTCCTCCAAGCCCAGCATCTTACACGGATTTCTGGTTGAAACCTCGTTCTTGTGGGACTCCCTGTCGTGCAGCCTCTGTGCCATATTCCTCCTACTTGTGGCCTTGAGGGGGTCTGTACCTGTCCCTGAGCCAGAGCAGCCGCCTCAGCCAAAAGAAGCCCCCTGGAAGAAGAGGGGGCAGGTGGACCCGAGCTCTCCTCCCCGCACCTGCCCTAGTGGACGAACCTAGGGCTCACTCTGCGACCAGCACCCCAGTGCAGCAGAGACCCCAAGAAGCCCCTGGGAGCCACGTAGTGTCTTAATGACTCCTGCTGCTTCCCACGCTGCTCCCTGGTCTCATGAGGACTTGGCATGCACCTCAGCCCTTAGTCACAAGGAGCAAAACTCCCCAGGTCCGGTCATGAACAAGGTTCGCCTCCTGTGGCACTCCCAGAAGTCCTCCACGTGTCCAGAGGGGCCCACATGTCTCCAGGGAGGCTCTGATGGCTCAGCAGGGCACAGAGGCAGGGTTTTCAGCCCTACTTACGCCCTGGCCGTGGCCCTGGAGCAGTGAGCACACTGCACAACCAGGCCAGGCAGGAGCACATTCCGTCCTCCCTGGAAATCATCCACACGCCTCCCCGAACTCGGTCTCACATGCAGCCTGAGGCGGTAGGTGGAAAGAAGCTTCCGTTTCCCTGATGCTCTATCCTCTGAGCGAGTCACACCCGCAAATGTCCGAGTCCAACTAGTGAAGCTGCCCACCTCCCAGATCCCCCCTTGCAGGCGTCCCTGAGCAGAAGGAGATGTGGAGCCAGTTTAAAGGATGTTACTCTTTGCATATATGAGAATAGAAAAACATCAGAGCTCATTGTGTCAAAAGCCACGTGTCTATCCAGCGTGTGTGCGCTGCATTGTGTCACCGTGTAGTGACCTGCGCCCCGGGCACCTGTGCTGTTTTCTAATATTGACTTTTCAGAGTTTCTTGGGAAATATTTTTCTCATATTAAAATGTATAAATTCATAACCAGGTCTAGCCACGTGGTAAGAAATTAAAATGTAAATAGTGAAATGTGTCTATCCAGCGTGTGTGCGCTGCATTGTGGCTGCATTGTGGCAAAGGGCATTACTCTTTCGAATATGAGAACAGAAAAACATCAGAGTTCATTGTTTCAAAAGCCACTTGTCTATCCACCGTTTGTGTGTTGCTTTGTGGCACAGAACAGGATGCGTCTGACTGGGCGTCATTGGTGTAGGAGAGGCTGCGGCAGGGGACCAGCGTCTTTCGGATGCTCACTGGACGTGTGGACTACGGGGCGAGACAGCCTCCCTTTCTCTTTCTCTGCTTCCTTGTTGTAAAGGAGGAGGCCAACTGCTGTCCAAGTTCTCTCCCACTTAAAAGCCTACGAAGTCTGGATAACAGGAAAGGAGAGTGCAGGCCCAGGACCCGGTGGGAGGTGGGGGGGGGCT